>NC_056733.1:258476370-258776370 GCF_019279795.1 Protopterus annectens
CAAAACACGTTATTCTAAGAACAAAGTTTGTAAGTGCAATATTTAAAATATGTCCCTATTATTGGACTTTTGTGCCTTCCCAATTAATTATGGCTCTATTCAGATTTCTTGTGCTGTCAGGATAAGAGGTATGCAATGAGTGTGGCAAAGTCAGTAGCAATGAAAAATAAACACAAAAACAAACCCACGGGTGGAATGCTCACCACAACAGTGTATAAAGCAAAATTAAAAAAAAAAAATCATGGCCAAAGTCAGAAAAAACAACTTCCATAAAGAAGAGAGCTCTCTAATTCAATTAAACAAAAAAGAGAACTAAGTCTAACAAGGCCAACTGTGAGGTCAGGACAGCGTCTCAGGGCAAGGACAACCACAAGGCCTTCTTCAGCTATGTTTGGAACCTTAAAGGTAACACATAGCAGTGTGCTGAACTGGTGGTTAACTGTACCACATTCACTGATCAGGTAAGCATAGTGAATGTACTAGCTGATAAACTCATATCAAACTTCACTCCCACTCCCCTTCGGCTACCCACTGTGAAATCCCTACTTGTATACTCCCCCACAACTATTAGCATGGATCAGGTTCTGGCGGCACTCACTAAGGCCATAACAACTGCCTCAATGGGCCCCGACAATATCCACGGTTGTCTCCTGAATAGTCTAAAACATGGCCTATCAGGACCACTTGAGGCACTCTTCAACTACAGCTTCAAAACAGGCTACATTCCAAGTAAATGGAGGGTTGGGAGGGTGGCCTAATGGTTAAGGTGTTTACCTTACAAATACAAGGTGCAGGGTTTGAGTCACACAAGGGATAATTAGCTAAGTTTAAAATGGCTCACAAGGGCAGTTAGCTTAGTACTAACCTAGGAACCAAAATGATCATCCCTCTTCATATGGGTGGACCAACAACTGACGCCTGGAACTACAGACCCATCAGTCTGACAAGTCTAATATGCAAAGCCATGGAACAAATTATCATGGAAATGATCAACAAGGACATTGGCAACCTACACACAATGGACCCATTCCAGTTTGGATTTGTTAAGGGAGGGTCATACCTACTTAGCCTGGTTGATTTTATCGAGAAGGTTACCAAAACAATGGATGACGGTAAAAAAAGTGCATACCACATACCTTGACCTGGTCAAGGCATCTGATACAATATATCACTCAAGCATTGTTGACAACCTCTCCGAACTAGGCATAAATCTCAACATATCTTGCTGGATTTCTGGTTGGCTGGCTGACTGATAAGACCAAAGAAGTCATGATTGGTGACACTACCTCAAACAAAAGACCAGTCATTAGTGGATTAACTCAGAGCTCTGTGCTGAGCACGCTTCTGATTGGCATCTACTTCTCGGAAGTCAAGGCAATTTGATGGGAAATTGCAAATTCATCCTCAATTTGGCTTCCATATTTCTGATGAACAGAGGCTGTCACTAAGTATAAAAAAAAGTTTTTTGGCTTTTCTCAGTTAGGGGTTGCCACAGCGCATCTCCAGTCCGCTTATGATTGGCAGTGATTTTTACTGTTTCGGGTTGCCAGCCCGGCACCCAACCTTCAGAGAAGGCACACCCCACACATGCACCTACCTGCATGTCTTTTAAATTTCAGTCGATCGTGGGGAGGACATGCAGACTCCACACAGAAGGCACTCCAGCTGAGAATCGAACCGGAGAGCCTCTCAGAGGCTGTCACTAAGTATAACATTCTCCAATTAAGATCTCCCCCACAAGTCTCTTACCTGCCTCCTTACTAACATACTTCCACACCTAATAGATACCCAAGGAACTCTGGGACAAAACTGGGTTCAGGTGACAGCTAGGTATATAAAGGCCATAATGGTTGTTAGCCTAGTAACAACCTATAAAACCTACAAAACTTGCAAATACTGATACAAATATCTGCTGCCCAGCACCTTAATACCACTATAGCACTGAAAGTTAAAAGTAAAGCTTGTTAAGGAGATTCACGGGTAACTGTCTGATTCCTTCAGTCTACACCCTAAATACTAAGTGACTGAGCAAATCACTTACCCAAAACAATTGAGCCCTGAAAAAAGTCACATCATCTGAGGTGTTTCTGAGTTAATAAATGGATTTTTAATAAATGGTTAAAAGATATATCTAGGCACTAAAGTATCAATTTGCCTAGGTATACAGATACAGATCAAAACAACTGTGTTTGAATTCAGTCTTTTTCCACCTGCATACTCTGTGACCTTGAAAGCATATCATTTAACTTGTGATGCTAGGTCACATCTCAGAAAGGAACTCCTAGATGCAATGGGCCTATCATCACAACAAAATTAATTATTCATTTTTAAATAAACAAACAAACACAGTGATTGACAGGTACACAGACAGGCTAGGGAATAGTAAATGAATGCACCAGACAGCATATCACACACGCAGAGCATGATCTAAGTATCATCACTTGTAACACTTTTAATTAGACCCAGCAGCACATTTCCTGATACAGCAAGGCTAATAAAAAGCTGAGCTGGATGGGTAAAACAACAGGTGAGTAAGGTCCACCTTGAATTATGTGTGCAGTTTTACAATTTGTATCTGAAACAGATATAAGCAGCCTAGATACAACAAAATAATAAAACAGTGCTTTATGTGCACATTTTCAAATATGCCATGCTCTCAGACAGTGAATGTGTGTACAGCAGAAACAAGAAGGACACAGGGAACCATGTCTGAAATTTTTAAGTACAGGGTAAAACTGAGCTGCTCTAAATTACTCAGCAATTTTGCTTACCCTGCCTTAACAGCAGATCTGAATCTCAATAACAATTAAATACAATAAAACTGTGCCAGGTAGTACGATCCACAGTCCTATCAGCCTCCAGCCTGAACCATTCTCTGTTTGGTTAACATTCCTGTTTTCATCTCCCTCTCCCAAGTTCTTCCTTTTCTCCTCCATCTCTCCCACCAGGCCCTAGAAAATGGGTCTATATTAAAAACACGAACGTTTACTTACCCGAACACCTAAACGCCGACACATATTCCGTGAATCGCAAATACACCGAACGCACTAAACTGTGAAATTCAAAAACTCGAAATGCCATAGTTATCCCATCCCACCGCCCGCTAAATACTACCTACACAAACAAACTAAATAAACCACATACATACACTAACCATAACCCTAAACTAAACCCTACTTCTAACCTTACACTAAATCTAACATACACTACCAACTATGCACTTACCTTAACCCGCACCCTAACCCTAAGGTTTGTAACTATTGCACACTTACCTTACGGAGCTATACCACAGAAGGGCCAACCATGACGATTCGACGTTTCAGATTTCGCGCTTCAGGACAATCGATGTTTTCACGGTTTGATGAAGACGTGTCTGCGTATAGGTATTCTGGTAAGTAAACGTTCGTGTTTTTAACAGAGACCCCTAGAAAACATACTACATATGAGTCACACTGCTCTTACCCTTTTGCTATCCTGTGTACAAGTGTCCAGCTTTCTAAGCCACTCCTCATACTTCTGCCCCTTCATTCCACTCATCATTTTAGCAAATCTGTGTTACTTTCGTTCTGCCAGCCACCTTTACTCTGTATGGCTTCCCAAAATGGACAAAGTTCTCGGAATGTATTTTCAAAACTGCCCTGGACAGTGAAAGAATAAACCTTTTTATCTCTGCAGTTCATTCCTCATGTTATGCTCTCCATCATTGTACTGGGCTTTTCCCTAACTTCTGTTGATATTGCATGGCATGCTTTAGCTTAGCTGTCTTACTAAAAAAAAACAGCCCCGTTTTCAGCTCCATCTTGCTTAGGGTAGCTTCACTATAACAGTGCTTCCAGTCTCTTCCATTTTAAAGTGCATAGACATGTATTTCTTTGTGTTAAATTCCAAATGATACCTATATTCCTACAATGCACATGATCACTGTGGAGACCATCATTGCCCTTACAATAAATATTGCACCAATCTTTGTACTAAAAACATGTAAAATTATTTCACTCCACAAACCACAGTGTGATATTTAATATAAATCTTCTAAACATGACTGGATGCAGCATAAAACCTTGTAAAACTTCACTGTTTACTGACTTTTTTTCTCCACTACTGCCATCTGCTTTCCATAAGTGACCCCAGCCTTACAGTCTAATTTTTCTATCAGCCTTCAATGAATTACAGTGACACAGGTTGTGCTGAAGTCTAGCAGAGTTCTCATATCCATCTTAGTGGTAACCTAGTCCCAGAAATGAACCAAGGAAGAGTGGTAAAACATGTGCGTGAAAAACAAGCTGTTAACATATGGAAAGACTGCAACACTATGAGCACTGACAAACCACACGAGCATGACAGAGAGATTCCTTCCAGAACCTTCCCTGTAGTGGAAATGAGATTATCACACCTTTTATTACATGGATCCTTCTTAAACTGACCTTCACGAAAGACAACAACCACTGGCTTCCTTCTATCTGGTAGAATAACTCCAGTTATTAGTGAAGGATTATACAGTTCTGCCAGTGATACAAAGAGCGTTCCTGTCAACCCTTACTTTTGCAGGAAGTTCACTAGCAGCTTGCACACTATTCTGTCTGAAAGCTGAGTTCCTTATCAATCCCAAACAAACTCATGATATTTCCACTACAAACCATGTCCATGGTATCAGGAGGAAGGGTGGTTATGACCATATCAGGGAAGGAAAAGGAGGGACTTACCATCAAAGAGCTGTTGCTACAGCCCACAGCCAACCCAAAATGGTTGCTACAGTAATCTAACTACAAGTTACAAAGCCCTGTTTTTCATTTCATCTCCCTGGGTTAATATATGGCATACTGAAAGTAGACTAAGAACAACAACTGTCAGGGAATGGTGACAGGCCTTTATGTATCTTCCATCTGAATGGGTACAGAAAGACGAGAATAACTGGTGGTGGTGGTGGATAAACAAAATTTTTTGTGTGCTGAAGGAGAGGTGCTACTACATCCTGAATGCTGCAGAATAACGTGTGACAAAAAAATGCACCAACAAAGACTGTCAAAAGAAGAACATTCTACATCTTTACAATCCTAAATACAAATTCATAACCAACTTGATACGTGGCTGAGACATACAACAGATATCTATAAACTCATTTTACAGCTTTTAAAGCCGTAACACACCTGGCACTGCCTTACAGCCAACAGCTTAAAAAGTTATTAAGATACTTCACTTTGACATAGTTTTGTAATTAGTGTGGTAACATGAAGTGTACTGCAGATTTTAAAACTGTGAAGTCTCATCCAGTGCTGTTCTGAGGCTGATGTGTATACTGCAGTGAGACCTGATCATAATAACTAGTGCATTACAAAATTTGTTATGCAGACTTTAAAAAGCTGTCATGATCAGATCGCATGGCAGAGAAGTCTGTAACCAGTTATCTTTTTTGCTAACTTTAGATTACAATCAGCACACTCCATATACTATACAAAGCTTCTGGTCATCTTCATATACAGAAAACTGGGTATTTATTCATGAAACACTCAATATGATACTGGAAATACTTATTTTATCCTGTAAACAAATGTCATATATTGTAATTAAAAAAATACTTGAGACAATTTTCATGTATCAGTAAAGAACATATTTCTTTTTTAGTCTTTGTTAATCACGGAAGAAATATAGACCAACAGCCAGCCAGGGAACATTACCTAGTTAAGTGACTTGATCAGATTCATAAATTAGGTAAACAGAGGCTGAGGGAATCACTAGAGGAAACAGCTTATAATAATTCCCTTAAATCCATAAACCGTGAAGTATATGTCAAACTGTATTACAGAAATGTGCAAACAAGCATTTTATATATATAGCTGTTGTTAATTAAGTGCGCACACGCACACATATACACACACACACACACACACACACACACACACACACACACACACACACACACACACACACACAAGATTTTGAACTGGTCAAGGTTGTACTTGAAGTTGTCACTTCCTGTTTGGTCATGGTTTGGCCAACAGTACACGATCAGAGTACAGCAGGATCTGGGAATATGTCCTTTCCCTGTGCAATCTTGAGTTGATATACCTGAGATGCAGGGGATGTGGGGGTGCAGGGAGGCTTAGACTCTCCCTCCAAGAAAATGATGTTTTATGAGTTACTTTGTTTGTTGACTTTGTGTGGTAACATGCATAGTGTATTTTGAGGTATTGTGAATGTGATCATTTTTTTCATTTGTCTGTTTCTTGCTGAATGTTTCTTCAACTCTTTTATATAAATTATACACACAGACATACACACACGTGTGTGTGTGTGTGTGTGTGTGTGTGTGTGTGTGTGTGCATATATATATATATATATATATATATATATATATATATATATATATATCTTAATATATATATATATATATATATATATATATATATATATTATATATGCAGGATCCTGCATTAGTTGATCTAGGCTGTTGCCTAGGGCTCACTAGCCTGGGGGCCACAACATTTAATTAAATAATTAAAAAAAAAAATTGTCTTGTTTAAGGTGGCACTCTGCAGCTGTGCGTGCAATTTCTTGTTTAAGAATGCACTCTGTGCTTCAGTGTGCATCGTAAGAGAGATTTAAACCCTGGAACTCTCCTAATGTTGCTGCTTTTTGCATGGAATTTAAACACTTGCTTGTTGCCATAAGAGAGAGTCGCAAGATTGATTGCTGCTGCCTTCTCTTCCATGAGTAGGTTACAGAACTTGCCATGAAAGAAGTGTGTTTGTGTATATGTAAAATGTCCTACTTAAGGATGGCAGGTTAGTTAATTAACTTGCTCAGGCTCAAACCATGTACCTTAATTACAGGAAACAACAGCATGAATACTACCAACTTCAAGACTGCTCATCAGCAGGGCCGGCCTTAGCGAAATGGCGCCCTAGGCAAAGTAGTGCTCTGGCGCCCCTTAAGCCCCACCCACAACATACTCATAAAACACCCCTATTTGAGACACACCCACAGGTAGGTCACTTCCCAAGAAAGCCACTCCAGTCATTTCCTTGAATTTAAATGCATAGGAAGAAAGATACCTTGTAATGTAGTTAACCTGCAACTACTTTAGTACGTATTTTCTACTTTAAATACCACAGACGGATCATGGTCAAATAAGGCCCTAGGCAGGGTAATAGACCACCCCCCAGAGCAGTCCCTCCTGCAGCAACCTTGTACACCTCCTAGCAGCAGCCCCCTCCTCAGCCATTCCGGTGTTATATTATTTGGTTATTTCTCACCAGTTAGCATGCATATGGTTCTCTTATTTGCTTCTGCAGTGATTACAGATATTGAAATAAAATAGCACAAACACAGAAAGCCATGTACTAAACAAACAATATAGTCTAGCAATGAAAACTGACTTAGCATGAGCAGTAAACTTATCTGCCCTTGAAACTCTCATTTATTGAAATGGCATAAAAACCCACATTCATAGAAAATGCATCTGGCCAGTGGAGAATTAAGTTTACCTTTGTGCTGTTTTCAAAACAGACTCCTTCCACACAGTTTTTTAGGGACATGTATACATGTATTTGTTCTTTGATTCACCTTATATTCCTTGCATAATACAGCACCACTTATTATAGGTTCATAGATTCATACTAGGCTATCTGCCCTTGGGCATTTATAAGCCTAGCCAGAGTGTGTTTGGCTTTTGCCACCCATTTTAAATTAATTTTGCTATGCCCTTTTTCGAGGTTAGTATACTGTGCCTCTGTCTAACAGTGACACAGAAGTGATACTCGGGGTAAACCTATGATCTCCCATCCACTCATCAAGATTCCTCTTGAAGAGAGTCAATGAGGGACTCTGTCTAACCTGGACTGGGATTTTATTCCAGAGTGAAGGGAGCCTCTGGGTTATGAATCTGTCTCTCCAGCATGTCCTATTTATTTCAGTGGTGAGGTTCAAGTCTCTCCAGCGCGTAGCTCGATGGGATTTGGATTTTCTGAGGTGCAGCATGTCCATTAATTCTAGGTTGGACATGGCTTTATACATCAGGCACAGATCGCCTCTGAGCAGGCGGTATGCCACTGAGTAGAGCTGGAGTTTCTTTAACCGGGCAGCATATGGCATCTGTTTGAGCCCTTTGAACCTCTTGGTGAGGTACTTTTGGGGTCTTTCCAGTTGCCGCAGGTGTCTGGTAAGGTACATCCCAAAAGGGGCATTGTACTCAATTATGGGCCTGATGAGGGATGAGTAAAGAGGCACGATGACCTCCCCTGATCTAGATGTGAATCCCTTTATGATTAGGTGGGCTATATAAAATGTTTTCCTAACCACTTTGGCCATGTGGTTGTCAAATGAGAGATTGCTATCAACTTGGGTCCCCAGGTCCCTAATTACTTCTTCTGTACTTAATGGATTACCACCTTTGTGGTAATTTGTGGGCACTTTGTTTTTGTCAAAGGGATGACTATACACTTTTGGCGTTTAGCTTGAGGCCATGGCTCTGGCACCAGTTGTCTGTTTCTATGAGGCCCTTTTGGAGGATGCTTGTGTCGGCTGGAGAGTCGATTATGGCCCAGTTTGCAGTCATCTGCGAACTTGGTCAGCCACAGTCCTTCCGTGTTGGCCTGTACCTCCGAGAAATATATACCGAACAAGAGAGGTCCCAGGACTGAGCCTTGTGGGACGCCACTTGTAACTGGTTTGGAGTCTGACATGGCTCCAGCAATTCTAACCATGTGGATTCTGTCCTTGAGCCAGTTTGCAACCCATCTAGTGACATAGGGGTTTATATTTAAGCTGGTGAGCTTATCTATAATGCCCGAGTGGGGTACTGTATCGAAGGCTTTTGAGAGGTCCAGGTAGGCTGTGTGGACCACCTTCACCTCGTCAATAGCCTTGGTGACTGTTTCAAAGAAATCAACCAGGTTTAGGATGCAGGATCTGCCCTTAACAAAGCCGAACTGGGCAGGATCCAGTGTCTGCAGGTCCCCAATATCTTTATTTATGAGGTCCTTGATGATCCTTTCCATAGCTTTGCAGACCAAGCTAGTCAGGCTTATGGGGCGATAGTTTCCAGGATCCGTTGAGACACCACCTTTGCGGAGAGGGACCACTGTTGCTGTACGCCACTCTTTGGGTACATATCCTGTAGTAAGGCTGAGACTGATTAGTAGTTTTATGTTTGGGTTTAGCTCTTCTTGGAGTTCATGTAGGACGCAGCCCGGGACACCGTCTGGTCCCATTGATGCTGTGTTTTTTGCTTTGGAGAGGGCAGCTCTTACCTGAGCATCTGAGATGTCAGGGGGGCAGCACTCTGCTGGGATAGATATTTGCCCTTTTGGTGGGGGAGTTTGCTGAACCTATCAGCTAGGATGTTGGCAATGTCTGTGGGTTCGGTGTATTTTTTGTCATTTTGGACTAATTCTGAGCATATCTGGGAATTCCCACCCAGGTTCCTAACATAACTAAAGAAAGCCTTGTGATTATCCTTAGCGTCCTGTGCAATTTTTCTCTCAAAGCTGGCCTTAGACGATTTTATGAGTGCCCGTAGTTTTTTGCTAATACTGATCAGAGATGCCTTCCCTTTTTGGGATTTTGCTCTATCATGTAGTAGCTTCCTCCTTCTATTGTATAGTTTGTTTATGGCTGGGGTCCACCAGACAGGACGTCTGCCTTTGGAGGATTGGGTCTTGGTTTTATTTAGGATTGCATGATCCAGGCATTCCTGAAGGTGTTCATAGAATGCTTTTATAAAGGATTCTGTGGTCTGGGCCGTATTTTCCACAGGCCCCGGGGCTTTGAAGGATTCCACCTCGGTTTTGAGGAGTGTGAAATTTGCTTTAGAGAAGTTTTTCACTGTGGTTTTCTGGGCAGGGGGTGGAGTCGGGATGTGAATATCCAGTGAGATTAGTTTATGGTCTGATCTTACCAGTGAGGGATACACTTCTGGTCTGGAGCATAGAGTCCCCATGTTGGTGATGATCAGGTCCGGTATGTTTTCCCCTCTTGTGGGAGTGGTAACAAGTTGTTCCATAGCATTTGAGTTTATAAATTCTAGGAACCTTTGGGCTAGGGTGTTGGAGCTAGAGTAATGCTCCCAGTTTATGTTTGGGTAGTTGAAGGTGCCCAATATAATGGTGTTTGGAGAGACCTTCATATTTTCCAGTGTTCTCAGGAAGGCCGAATGGGGTTCCTGGGTTTGGGAGGGTGGTCTGTAGCAGGTTATAAACTGGAAGGCAGTTTTACCCACTGTTAGTTGCACATGGATAGTCCCTGATGCTTCGTGCTGTGCCACCAACCTGGAGGTGTGGGTATCTTTGACGAATATTGATACTCCCCCTCCTTTTGTGGTTCGGTCCAAGTTTTGGGGCCGAAAAGCATGGTATGAGGTATAACCTGGTAGTGTTGGGGTGCTCTCGGGAGCCTTGAACCAGGTTTCTGTTACTGTACAGATATCGATGTTCTCCATGCTAAGGAAAGTTTTGAGTGCATGCATCTTGAGGTTTAGACTTCTGGTGTTGAGTAGCATTATTCTTAGTTTCTTATCCCTTGTGATACCTATGGAGGTGGGTTTGTCTTTTGAGCCTTGCCTAAAAAAGGCACTAAGGGGGTAGCAAGAGCCTTTGCCAATATCCGAAAGCCCAGGGGTGACAGGTGCAAGCCGTCCCTAGCGAAGCATCGTGGCTTGTCGAGCATGTCATCCCAGGCTGACAGGCATTGGATCCCCTTTGAATGACACCAATACTTAAGCCAATTGTTGAAATTGATCATCTTGTCTTCATATTGTGGCATCATTCTTGGTGAGGGTAAGATGCTACTCAAGGTCAGGGTCATACCGGCCTGGGCTACATTGCTCACAGAGCTCCTCTATGTCTCTTTTCATGTAGTCCAGGGAGGTACGTCTCAGGTCATTCACACCAGCATGGACAATGACTGAGTCATATTTGTACTTGCCTTGGCGAGACCTGAGTGCTTGTGTTATGTGGCAGATCCTAGCGCCTGACAGGCAGCTCACCGTGACCTTCTCCTTGTTCAGCCTGGTGAGCGGGACGTCAGTGTGCCTGACGATAGAGTCACCTATTACAAGTGTATCAGGTGTGTTGTTTAGCCTTAAGGGCTGTGACTGTTCGACACACTGGCTTTGTGAGCTATGTGTTGCACGTGTTTTGTTTTGGGGTAGCGGTTGCTTGGGTGTCTGCTTTGGAGATCTCTGCTGCTTAGGCAGATTTTTATTTAGAGCCTCAGAGTATGTTTTTGTGTGTTTATGTGTTTGGTTTGCTGTCATGGTAGGTCTATGTGAGACTGGCATTGTAGTGAGTGTGGTTTCCTTCTCCTCCTGACTGGTTTCACCAGTACTGAGTTGAGAGAGCTTAGCCTCCAGTATGGCTATATGGTTGCATCTCTCACATGTGTTGGAATTTGTTGGGAGGAGGAGAGGGTTGTCTGTGTACACGAGGCAGTTGTAACATTGCCTCAAGATTCCCAGATTCACCAGCTGGACCGGAGAGGAGATTGACAACTGACCTTTGGACATGCTAGAATAGTATTGGGAATTCCTTTATAATTGAAAAAAAGGGCCAATGGGGAATGAGGTACTCAAGGGGAGTTTGTGAGGGTGTAGTGCTTTTAATATTTTAGTGCTGACAATATAATTGCTTTAGTGAGCAAGTGCCAGGTAACTTAAATGCAATGTGTTACAGGTAACTTAAATGCAAAAACGACAAACAGTAACTTTCTTTCAAGTGAAACAAGGAAATAAATACAGTAAGCAATGCAGATATCACTAGGGATCCACAGAAGCGCTGAAAAGCCGCGTTTTAGGTGGAATTAGCGTTTCAGGGAAATAACAAGCAAACAAACAACAAGCATACAAATAAAGCTAGATTCAGCAGGTCTGGATCTAGTCTATGCTACAACAAACAAGGTGTACCAATTTCAGTAAGAAACAGTTCAAATATGCAGGCACTATAAGCCTTTAACCAGAAATTCCCAGCTCAGAAGGGCAGAGTCCAGCCTCTCCTCCCACAAGAGTGCAGACCATGAACCTTCTTAATGTAAAATAACTGGCCTGAAGCCCAAGTGCTTAAACCAGAACTAATACACTTTTAGAATAACAGACACTGAGCCCTCAATCAGCAGTTCACAACTTAGAAGGATGTAAGCTACCTGTCCTGCCACCACAGTGCAGGCCACAAACCTTCCTAATGTAAAACAACTGGTCTGAAGCCCAAGTGCTTAATCCAAAAGACTTAGAATGATAGCTACACTTTAATCAAGTTACTACCAAGCAGTAATAGATACAATTTAATACTTTAAAGAATGCCTGGATTAGTGCTCAAGTTATACAAACAAAGCTAGATTCAGCAGGCCTGGATCTAGTCTATGCTACAGCAAACAAGGTGTACCAATTTCAGTAAGAAGCAGTTCAAATATGCAGGCACTATAAGCCTTTAACCAGAAATTCCCAGCTCAGAAGGGCAGAGTCCAGCCTCTCCTCCCACAAGAGTGTAGACCACGAACCCTTTAATGTAAAATAACTGGCCTGAAGCCCAAGTGCTTAAACCAGAATTAATACACTTTTAGAATAACAGACACTGAGCCCTCATTCAGCAGTTCCCAACTTAGAAGGATGTAAGCTACCTGTCCTGCCACTACAGTGCAGACCACAAACCTTCCTAATGTAAAACAACTGGTCTGTAGCCCAAGTGCTTAAACTAAAAGGCTGAGAATGAGTTATACCAAGCAGTAATAAATACAATTAAGTACTTTTAAGATGACGGAAAAGCAAAATAAAGTAGGAAGAAACACAAATACAGTAAAAGCAGATTTTTTTTTTTGAGTGAGCAAATGAGATGGGCCCAGGAGTTACAGGACAGAAACAAGTGCAAATGCAGGCCTTCAAATCAGAAAGTTGAGAGAGATGGAAAACCGCCCAAACGGCCTACAAATTCTGGGCCAGAACCACTCCTTATGTGGTAGACAGGCTACCTAGTGCTTACCACTCCCACTGATAAGCTAGAAGGCTTTCCTCCAACACAGAAAGGCTTGGGGGCTCAGAAGCTTACAAATAGTCCTGGATACAGAAAATCTGTATCTGGAACACTAATTACAGGAAAGGTAGGAAACAGGCTTACAATTTTTTTTTTTTTTTTTCAGAAAAGTAGTAAAAACAATTCACATGCAGTGCAAGCTGGCACACTTGAGTATGTAGCAATATTAGTCCACACACAGTTTTAAAAACTATAATTAAATTAAAAAGGACTAAAAGCAAGTGCAGAAAGGGTTTATTAGGTAGAATTTGGTAAAGAGATGGGACTGGGGGAGTGTCCTAGATCAAATCTACAGTGGGGCGGGCACTGCAAAAGCCACCAAATTTCAACAGAGATGTGAGGAGTTTCAACAGAGATGTGAGGAATCAGAGTGCAAATTATAAAACCAAAAAAATATATACTGATCTCTGTATATTTGCAGAACAGTAAGACAACAAGATATCTAAGCAACAATTTAGCTCTATAATACAGAATAATACAGAAAAATATACTCAGCTCTATATATTTGCAGATAGTCTTGTAAGGCTGTCTCTCAACACACAGGTCCACTTTAAATGCAGACTGCTGCTATTAACAGTTCAAATTAAGGGAACCTTGAGTTAATAACACACAAGCAATAGAAACCAAAATGGGGGTGGGTGGGGAAAAGTTTCAACAGAGATGTGAGGAATCAGAGTGCAAATTATAAAACCAAAAAATATATACTGATCTCTGTATATTTGCAGAACACTAAGACAACAGATATCTAAGCAACAATTTAGCTCTATAATACAGAATAATACAGAAAAATATACTCAGCTCTATATATTTGCAGATAGTCTTGTAAGGCTGTCTCTCAACACACAGGTGCACTTTAAATGCAGACTGCTGCTATTAGAATGCGTTTTAAATGTGTAGTTTATAAACATTATTTTAATAAGCAGTGAAACAAAATGTATGAACCAATAACTGCCCATTTCAGAAAATTTCAACCTTAAAAGGACACTGAAGACTTCTGTCCATTACAAGCCACCACTATCAGTCAATAAGCACAATCTCTGCAGAAGTAAAATTCATCCGAATAATTCTACATTAAACAGATTTGTAACTAATGAAGTGGCTGTTACTGGTAAACAACTTTACATTTCTGTTTCATCTACAAATTCGGTGCTTGCTGCTGTTGAAGAATTAATTGCCTACGTTACATGAATGACTGAGAAAACGACAAGTTCACAGTTACTAGGCATCTTATAGAAAGGAAGGCACACTAAGGAATGCAGAACCCCTATCCACCCTTAAAATGCAACAAATAATCAGCAACTAGGGCATTACATATCATGCATCCATACCTTTCAACCTCTTAGCCCAAGAAATCTGAACAAAGCCTAAAATAAAGGAGGTGGGGGGGCAAAGGACTCCAAACAGGGGCACATTATAAATATTGCTCTTATAGACTTTTAAAGCTGCTAGAACAGCATTTGTCTTAGCATGACGTTTTTGGAAGGAAATGAAGGCTGAAACTCAAATGTATGACATTTAATTATTTAAATCCTCAGTGATTTGCCAGCAAACCACAAATTTTATGAGGAATAGACCAAAAATATGAGGCAAAAATATATAATCAAACAGAGATGCGCCGCACCATAAACTCAGCACAGTCGGAAACGAAGGACAGATTTTTAGTAAAGTGTTCTTAAAGTTGAAGCTAGCAAAATTCAGTATTGCTTAAATAGTAAAAAAAAACTTCCCTGGCACATTACAGAAACTAATGATTCATCACTATGCAGAGATATACAAAAATAGAATGGTTATCTATCAGTGCAGGTTATCCACATAAACAGGGTATAGCAAACGCAATACAAAAATGGCAAAATCACATGTTATATACAGTGGTAAAATAGAACATTCACAGGAAGTTTCAGCAGCTATGAGCATTGCGCTATGTAATCACATCAGTAATCAAGCAAAAAGCCAGTTATATGTCTAGACAAGTCACCCTAGCTACTTCTCAAAGCACAATAGCTAAAGCATTGTAAAATCACTGAGACTTTCCTAAATCAAGAGACCAGAATGCCTACAGTGAATATAAACACTCCATGCAAAGTAACACAGTACCTGCAGATTCAGATAAATGAGATAGGCTGAAAAATCCAGATAAATTCTGCCCTCAAGGTAATCTTGTTAACAAACACTGAAACAGTTAATCAGAGGTGCGTTTTTCCAGATTAGTTTAGGAGATGAGAGTGTAATCCTTACAGATATCCACTGTAGTCAGTATAAAATACAAGAACTCATTTGCAAAATAGCTTAAGATGATACTTGTTACAATTTTAGCACAAAAAGGGAGAGAATCGCAATAGTAAGATGGTCACGCATCACCAAGGAACTATGGTATCTTCTGTTATGAGGGGCCAACAAAAGTATTGAAAGAAACGGCACAGATATGTTATAGGAGATTTTCAACCGGGCACACACATACTTTCTCTCTTCTGGCATACAGAAGCCCAGTTTAAACTTCCCAGACAGACACATACATTTACCTTCTTTTTAAGCCGAATGACAACACACGTACTCATGGAATTACCCCCCTCATAACTGAAGTGCTAGTTTATAGGTTCATAGGTTGGTACTAGGCTATCAGCCCTAGGGCCTACACAATCCTAGCCAAACAATTCCCCAGATATTTTTTCCCACAATATTTACTTCCCTGGACCCCTGTCTAGCAGGGTGACTGATGTGATCCCCAGGGTGAATTTCCTATCTCCCATCCAGTCGTCAAGGTTCCTCTTGAAGAGGGCCAAGGAGGCGCTCTGGGTCAGGAACCTGTCCCTCCAGCATGTTGTGTTCATTGTGATGACAAGGTTTAGATCTCTGGAGCGTGTGACTCTGAGGGATTGGGATTTCTTTAAGTGGAGCATGTCCAACAGCTCAGGGTTTGCCAAACCTTGTACGTTAAGCAGAGATTGCCTCAGAGTAAATGATATGCCAGAGAGTATAGCTGGGTTTTTTTAGATGGTCAGCATAGGGCATCCTGCTTTAGGCCTGTGATTCTTTTAGTGAGGTACTTCTGCGGCCTTTCCAGCTGTTGCAGATGTCTTGTGAGGTACATACCAAATGGGGCGTTGTACTCTATAACAGGTATAATGAGGGATGAGTACAGTGGGACAATGTCCTCCTTTTTTCTGGATGAAAAGCCCTTAGTGATGAGGTGTGCCACATAGAAGGATATTCTGACTGTTGTGACAATGTGGTTATCGAAGGTGAGACCACTGTCCACCTGTGTCCCTAAGTCTCTCTTCACACTTTCGGCATTTAGTGTGCTGCCACCTATGTGGTAATTCATGGGTACATGTTTTTTCCCAAAGGGGATAACTATACATTTCTTGGCATTAAGCTTGAGCCCATGGCTCTGGCACCAAGCATCTGTTTCTGTAAGGCCCTTTTGTAGAATATCCACATCATTTGGGGATTCAATAAAGACTCCCAGTTTGCAGTCATCCTAGAACTTTGTTAGCCAGAGTTCCTTAGTGCTGGCCTGTACTTCAGAGAAGTAGATGCCAAACAAGAGCGGTCCCAGGACTGAACACTGAGGTACTCCACTTGTCTGGAGCTGGATTTGGAGTCGGCTACTTTTACAGTCTGGATTCTGTCAGTAAGCCAGTTGGCAACCCATCGAGTGACGTAGGGATTTATGCCCAGCTTAGTAAGTTTATCTATATACATACTGCATCTCTATCTTGAAACACCATCAGTACACTGCAAGACTCAGATGCCATCCTCTCGATATGATGCACACAATATCACCTTTAAGTAAAATGGTGGGGGAGATGGTAATTGTGAAGTATACAGGACCATGTGCACTGCACATTATGAATACAGTATCTGTATATGACAGATGTGTCGGCATTATATGCAATTTTTACTTTCTGTAAGGCCATTATAAGTTAGGGTAGTACCCCATCATCTTCTGCCTGATTCTCAAGGAACAAGTCTAGAGGACCCCATTACCAAAAAATAAAATAACAGTTTGCCTCACAAGTACCATAAAACATTTCTATAAATAATGTTGCTGTAACATACAGTTTCTTGACAGACTATGAAAAAGCAATTAAGTCACTAGCATAAAGTTTATCTTCACTAAGGTGGCAGCAAGTTGATCATTATTGACAATCATAAGGGAATCTCAAATTATAGATATACTGCGCGCACGCACTCTAATCTGGTCAAAGTTTTTGTCAAATTATGCCTTTTTGTAACCTCCTGGACTGCACTGGTTGAAAGCCATTATTGCTCTAGCCTACCGGTTTTGTTGCATTTCCTTTATTAACTCTAACTGGGAAGTGAGTGAAAACAAAACACGGAGTCCAACTCACATTCAGTTAAGATAAACACTTTCTGACCCAAGGTGTATCAATGCAGAGCAATGACAAGGTAAAACATCCAAGAGACGATGAATGGATATGAAGAATCATAGCTCTCAACCACTTAGGGATATATCCTGAAGTGATCAGAGATGCTACGAAAATACTAATACTACTGAGACAGTGACTGACCGAATAGAGACTGTGAACTGATGTACAATTTCTGAAGTAAAAAAAAAAGTCTATAACTCTTACTACTGCCATTAATTGTAATTCAATCACTACCTTTTCTCCAAAAGTCACCAGTTTTAGGTGGGATTAAGAGAGGCAAAGCTAAAGTACAGGTAAAAATCAAAGATAGTTGAGAGGTACGTGAAAAATACGGTTTACAAGTGTGTTGCCATGCAAGCAAGTCCCTTTTTTCTTCTGCACATCCCTCAAACAGTGCAGGTTTACTCAAACTAAAGTATGAATGTCCTGTGTTGTAAGCAACTTGCGTAAAGGAGACACTGCTGCATATATAAATTAATACTTTATTGCAGTATATGAGAGGGGCGGAGAATCAGAGGAAAATGATGGGCAAGGGAGACTGATGGAGGCAGGAGTTGGACACAGTGCACTTTTGTAGCACAAAGTAGAAGTTTCTGACTACACTCCTAATGGAGGCTTTCACAAAACAGTCACTTAACACTTCACGCTGGGCACGAGACTGTCAGATTATATTCACGACACTAAATGTTTCCTTATTAAGTCGAGGGAACCACGAGCGGCCCCAATCATAAAGCTTCAAATAAAAACAAACAAACAAAACAATGATCTGAATCCTGAAATAACACTAACACATATCAGTACACAAAACGGATTTACCTGTACTTCTCTGTTTTTCACCACTTCTGATTTAACATTTACAGTGTAACGTACCAAACCAGCCGCCTTCCGACCGGCCGTTACAGCTGTTCAAGTCTCCAGCCGTAGTTAATTTCCGCGTGCAACTTGAAACATCTTTACATCCACATCAGCGTGTACGTGACGTGTGTACGTTCCTCCTTAAAGGAGAAGACTTCACTACCGTGAAATGAAGATTTTTTTTTTCCTTCTGGTCAACCTGCAGTTATAGAAGTGGGAGGGCTCTTGCTCTTCCCCCTCACACTATGATTCTGGTGCCCTATTGTTTACGTATTTATTTTAAATAATTTACTGTTCATATTATGGGTTCGCACGCATAATAAGAAAAGTAAGTTAATTAAAATAAATAAACAGAAATTGCGCCCTTTAGGAGGCTGACATATACGGCGCCCTAGACGGTTGCCTAGTTCGCCTATGCCTAAGGCCGGCCGTGCTCATCAGGGGTGCATTTTCAAGGAATTGTGATCGAATTTCAGTGCATTTTCAAGCAATTATGATTTTTGAGGGAAGAGAAGTTTACTGTTACTAATGCTAAGTCTATTTTCAATGTGCAACTGTTTTGTTTATCAAATGGCCGTCAGTGTTAGTGCTACAGAATTTAAAAGCAGCGTTAGTAGCACAACTAATAGGCCACCTGCCTTTTGTCAGTAGGATGTGGGTTCTACTCCCACATCAATGTAGATGAATTTCTGATATTGTGGTGCACATTAAGGGGGGATGGGAGTGCTGAATGCCTGAGTGTGTCCTTTGAATGAGACGTCTAGTAACTAAGAACCTGTTGCAGTTTTCCAGCTATTCCTTACTGCAATATTACCAGCTTACCAATTTTTTTAATGCAATATAGGCAATTTATTCTTCAAGGGCAGTAGGCAATGAATTTGTATCTGAAACACTCAAATGTAAAGTTGTTTGCCAGCAGTAACCTCTTTAATGTGAAATTATTCAGATGACTTTTACTTCTGCCGAGATTGTGCACATTGACTGTTATTTGTGGATTATAATGATGGAAGTTTGAGTGGCCTTTTATGGTTGAAATGTTCTGAAATGAGTAGTTTTGTCATTATTTGTTCATACATTTTGTTCCATTGTTTGCTACAAAAGTGTTGAAAACTACAAATTTAAAACATACTCTAACAATTGGTGCTGTATTATATAAGGAATATAATTAATACAATCTGGAAGGTGAATCAAAGAACACATGCATTTATGCATGGTCCTAAAAATGTGTGCAAGGGGCTTGTGGTTCAAAAACAGCCCAAAGGTAAATTTATCCGTTACTGGCCAGACGCATTTTCTTTGTATATGGGTTTCATTGCCATTACAGTGAATGTGAGTTTCAAGGGTATAGAAGTTTGCTGTTCATGCAAAGTCTGTTTTCACTGTAAGAATGTATTGTTTTGTTTAGTAAATGGCTATCATTGTTTGTGCTATAAAATTTGAAATACAAGTTTTAAAATAAATTTAAATATCTATAATCATTGTAGAAAAAAACTGTTTGCACACTTGCAGGTATAAAGAGTTTGCACACTGGCAGGTATATGAGGCGAAATAAACAACTAATGGGGACCCTGGAATGGCTGCGGGTGGGGGGGGGGGGTCTCAATCCATTACCTTACCTACGGCCTTATTTGATCATGATCTGGCTCTGCAGATGCACACACTCAATCATCACCCTCACCTCCCTGTGAATTATGAGCATATGTCAAAGTGTATTAGAAATATGTACAAATACATATTCGATCTAGTAAAAACTATAATATAAATGTATACACACACACACACACATATATATATATTTACAGTAAAAGAGAGAGAACTCACACACTATACAGTGTAAAATAAAACAATGACATCTACAGGGAAACATTTGCTTTGTTTTTTTTTCAGCTGCACTTTCCCTAAACTCAATATAAACCGATTTTCCCTACATACTAGTATCAGAACCCTGTTACTATAGACTAACAACTAAACTTCAAGCAGAAATAAAAATGAAAGTTATGGACTTAACATGACAATAGATCCATGTTGTCTGTTTTTCATCTAGTTCAGCTGTGGGTTGTCCGATCTAATGGGATCCGACCTCGGCGCAATTAGTTAAATCTTGCTTCAGGGCTCTGACTCATCTCTTATCCATATAACCTGTGCTGTATCTAATCACGGCAGATCGAGTTTGCCCTGCTTAGAAATCCTAATGATTATCACAAGCAATAAAGTTAACTATTATCAGCTAGTAAATAATCCTGCAGCGAACAGCAGGTACATTTTGAGCAAACATAAGAGATGCCTAGTTAATCCTACACTGGTCCTCAGGAATACAAATGACAATTCGGAGGGGGCTGGCTGGTGTGATGTTGAACCAGATGAAATACAGACAACTTGGATATATCGTTATGATAAGTACATAACTTTTGCATCTAATGTTATAATGCTATTTTCACCCAGTTCAATTATGGGACAGATTCCCAGGCACTAAAGCCTAGGTGGACTCATGGAAGGATATTCCTGCGAATGTTGGAGCCAAAGGATGAACGAGACCTGGATTGTTCATCCAACTTGGAGTGGGAAATAAAGGTGTGAATGGTAGACCAAGTAGCGGCTACACAAATATCATCAATAGGAAGTCAGCTTTCAAATTCTATAGACACAACCATCACTCTGGTTGAATGACCTTTTGGTTCAGATTGCAGTGCCAAGCCTTTTTTCGTACATATAAAGGAGATACATTGTTCAGATGGCTTTCAGACTGTAACTGTGGAAACTGACTTCCCATTTTCAGTTTTGAGAAAGCAACAAACAATTAGTCCAATTTCCTAAACGGTCTTGTCCTGTGAAAGTAGAATCACAATTGATGATGCACATCCAGCATACGTAAAAAGAATAAGAAGTTATGTACCTACCATAACGTTCCATGTTAGTTGTCTTCATCTCGCCTTCTTTCTTGCTGGATGGGTTCGGAGCCGATCCTCGGCTCCGACTCGGCCTTTTACTAAAGCTTGAGAGCTATTTACCGGCTCGAGGCCTCCCCTTATCCCACAATGCTAGGCGTCAGATATCCAGATCTCGTTTGGAAGAGCTAACACCATGGAAAAAAACACACTAGTTCCCACCAAAGGTTTACCTACAGTGCTACAAACAGAGGAGGACATAACCTAAAAACAAGGTCAACCGTAGGAAGAAGGCCTCAAAAGGGATTCTTCTCGGTCCTAACCAGGCTAGGGGGATGGAGGGTGGGATGCAAGAAAGAAGGCGAGATGAAGACAACTAACATGGAACGTTATGGTAGGTACATAACTTCTTAATGTTAAGTTGTCTATCTCGCCTTCATTCTTGCTGGATGGGACAGTGTCCCTAGCACCTTAGCCCTGGGTGGCTCAGCGAAACAGACTCTTGAGCACAGTGGAACCAAAATCAGCTTGACTCCTGGAAGCCATATCCAACTTGTAATGTGAAATGAAGGTATGAGGAGTGGCCCATGTGGCTGCAGCACAAATAGATTCCATTGGAAGTCTAGCCTGAAAAGCTACCGACGTAGCCAATGCTCTGGTGGAATGAGCTTTTGGTTTTGTAGGGAGTTCTTTATGTCTCAGTTGGTAGATCAAGGTAATAATAGAGGCCAGCCACCTGGACAAGGTTACCTTAGAAACTGGCAGGCCCTGCTTCCCCTCAGCATAGGCAGGAAGAGTTGATCTGATTTTCTTGACTGTTTGGTCCTATCCAAATAAAAACATAACTGCCTGTGAACGTCCAAATAGTGTAACTTTTGTTCAGCTCTGTTTGAATAATTAGGAAAAAAGACAGGAAGCTCAATAGCCTGATTGAGATTTGTCTCTGAGGGTATTTTGGGTAAAAAGGAAGGATTAGTCCTGAGTGAAACTCTATCTTTGTGAAAAATAAGATATGGAGGACGAACACAAAGGGCTTGAAGTTCCGATACTCTTCTGGCCGAGGTGATGGCTACTAAGAAGAGAGTCTTCCAGGAGAGTAACTTTAAGGAACAAGAAGCTGCAGGTTCAAAAGGAGGGAGAATCAATGAAGTTAATATCAAGTTCAAATCCCACGGAGGGGGGGATCTTTAACCGGGGGTCTAATTAAAATAGTCCCTTTAAGAAAGGCCTTACGTTTGTGGGACATGATACTGGACTCTGATAGGCTAACGTGAAAATTTGCGATAGCAGCCAATTGGACCCTAATGGTGGCAACTGAGGAACCTGCTCGAACAAGTTCCGCCAAAAAATCTAAAACATTATGGACAGGGGCTGTAAAGGGGTCTATCTTTCTAGCCTCTGCCCAGAAAGAAAAACGTTTCCACTTACTAGCGTAAGTCTTTCTAATAGAAGGCTTGTGTGAAGAAAGTATGATTTTGCGCACTGGCTGAGAAATATGTGGAAGCCTGGCCAAGGTTGGAAGTGGAACAACCAAGCTGTGAGGTTGAGAGAGTGAAGGGATTGGTGCAGCCCGCCCGACTGATGGATCAAGAGGTCTGGCACTGGGTCCAGATTCCAGGGCTGCTCCAGCAGGTGACAATGCAGGAATGGGAACCAAATTTGTCAAGGCCAGTAAGGAGCAATGAGGATCATCCTGGATCCCAAAGCGGTCGCTTTCTGAATCAGTTTTAGAATTAAGGGAAAAGGAGGGAATGCATAGAGCAGACCCCGGGGCCAACTGTGAACTAGAGCATCTCTGGGGGAATGGCCTGGGAGGGGGAAGAGAGTGAAGAGGCCGCTGGACTTGCTGTTGAGAGGGGTTGCAAAAAGGTCGCAGCAAGGTTGACCCCATCTGTGGAAAATTTTGTCCGATACTAACTGATCGAAAGACCACTCGTGAGGCATAAGGATTGCTCTGCTTAGCCTGTCCGCTATGACGTTGGACTTCCCGGGGATGTGCGTTGCTATCAGAAACCGTTGAGAGGAGATCGCCCACTGCCAGAGTCTGAGTGCTTCTCGACATAAGGGATAAGACCTGATTTCGCCCTGCTTGTTGATGTACCACACTACCGAAATATTGTCCGTCTGAACTGCAATAGTCCTGGTAGGTAGAGAGTCCTGAAGAGCTTGCAACGCTAAAAGTACCGCTCTCATCTCCAAGACGTTTATGTGCAGATGGTACTCTAGGGGTTGCCAAGTGCCCTGGACAGTCCTGCCCTGAAAATGCCCCCCCCACCCAATCAGGGAGGCATCCGTTGTCACCGTGGCAACCGGAGGAGGAAGTACAAACGGTCTGCCCTGAAAAACTTGAGGGGAGACCATCCACCAAGAAAGGTGGTCTTTGCATGATTGGGTGATTATTATGTTGTGAGACATCGGAAGCTGTTGAAAAGACCATTGGGTAAAAAGCATCCATTGAAGAATCTGCATGTGAAAATGAGCCAGGGAAAGTAATGTGATTGCTGCTGCCATGAGACCCAAGGTTTTCAGTACAAATTTGGCCTGAATTCTCTTGCATTGTAGTAACGTTTGAACATGTCGGCGAATGTCTAATACTCTTTCTAATGGAAGTTTTGTTGACAGTTCTTTTGTGTTTAATATGGCGCCTATAAAGGTTATAGATTGACAAGGCGACAACGCAGACTTTTCAAAGTTTATAGAGATACCTAGCTCGGAGCAAGTTTGGATGGTATAATCCTTGGCTTGGATTAGCTGATGCAGTTAGGAGCCAGTCGTCTAGATATGGAAACAACTGGAATCCTCGCCGTCTCAGGTGAGCCGTAACCACTGCCATGCATTTGTTGAACACCCTGGGGGCTGTGGTGAGACCAAAGGGCAAGGCTCTGAATTGATAGTGACTGGCTCCCAGCCGGAAGCGGAGAAACCTCCTGGAGTGTCTGTTCATTCTGATATGGTAGTATGCATCCTGAAGGTCTACGGAGCACATCCAAATGTCCGGACCCAAAAAGGGTAGAATGGACTGAAGCGTGACCATCCGGAACTTCGTTCTTTGAACAGATTTGTTTAACCTGCTGAGATCCAAAATGGGTCTCCAGTCCCCTGTTTTCTTTGGTACCAAAAAGAACTTGGAGTAAATCCCGGATCCTTGCTGGTCTGCTGGGACTGGCTGGATGGCTCTTTTTTCTAGCAGTTTTGAAATTTCTAGTACTGCTTGGTCCCTTAGACCGGGTGGAACATCTGGAAGGGACCTGTTTGTTTGCATGGGGGTGTGGACAAAGGGGATTTTGTAACCCTTGGATATGATAGACTGTACCCATTTGTCTTGTGTGAGGAGTCGCCAGGCTTCTGGGTACAGAGACAATCTTCCCCCAACTGCCTCCGAGAGTGGACAGTCGGGCAGCCCCTCAGGGATGCTGAAAGGGTTTGTCAGAAAAAGATTCCCTGCTACCCTGATTTTGCGGACCCCCTCTGCCCCTCGGGTGGTGTCTGTTGTTGTTCCCTCCTCTGCCCCTGGAGGGAAACTTGCCACGTGTGTCAAGCACGACTCTTTGGGGTTTGCAAAACCACATTTTTTCACTCTTCTGACCTTTAGGGTATGGTCTAGAAGGAGTAAAAAAACGGACTCCCACGGCAGAGAGAGTCTTGCCTTTCTGCTCACACCTGGTAAGGGTATCTTTCACCTGTGGTCCGAACAAAGCCGAACCATCGAAGGGGGTATTGGTGAAGGACGCCTTAAAGGAGTCAGCAAAGTTACATAACCGCATCCAGGCATGTCTTCTCAAAGCCACGCCTGTGCCTGCGGCTCTACTCGCCCCATCGGCTGCATAAGAAATGAGCTGCATAGAGGAGTTGACTATAGAATTAAGGGTCACAAGCTGAGAGTTAATCTTTTCCTGAGACCCCGCAGCAGATGGATCCTGAAGGGTATCACCCAGTTCCTTAAGGAGATCTTTTTGAAGGCGGGTGAAATGGCACAGATAGTTCAGCGACCGCATGGAGGAAAAGGTAGCTGAAGAGAACATCTGCTTCCCGTACCTGTCCATTGTCCTAGATTCTTTATTAGGTGGATGGACAGGCACTGAAGGGTCAGCCAACTCCTTCTTAGTGGCTGCTGCAACCACCATGGCATCAACAGGGACACCCTTTGTAAGAAACTGTTTGTCGAACGGGGCTGTAATGAATTTTGTGGGCCTGCGGGGAGTTGGTTCCACTGTGTCCGGGGCCGTCCATGCCTTCTGAGCCACTACTTCAATGAGCGGGTCGAAAGGCGGAGACACCTAGGAGGTGGAAGGGTGAGAACCAAACAAGTCCAGATACACCGACTCATCCTCGGAAGGGTTGAGGGCGGTCCAGTTCCCCCTCTGCTTAAGGATCTCAAGGATGTCTGAGAAGGAGACATCTTCAGAGGGGGACCTTGGGGACCATTCCGAATCCTCCAAGTCTGTGTCAGAGGTGACTGACTCGGGGGAGTCAACATGCTTCCTCTTACATTTTCTCTTCCGAGTGGGCTCCTCTGAGAGATCAGGGGAGGCCTCGGAAGAGGAAGATACACCCAATGGGGCTACCTGGAGCACTTGCTCTCTACGCTTGGGGTCAGGAGGGTGGACAGAGACCGACCCAGGCACCATGGGGGGAGGAGCCGAAGGGGTTGATCGTGGAGCCGATACCGGAGTCAGCACACTCCTCAAGACCTCAAAGGTGCCCCTATCAGGCAGAGAAGAGGGTCCCCGCTCCGAAGAGACGTGAACCCCTCCTGGCACCGAGAGGGATGGCTCCGAGGCCGATGTTGGGGCCGAGCTCACCTGCGCCGAGGCCCCGAGAGGGAGAACGGGGTCGGACAAGGGTCCGATGCCACTCGCCCCCTCAGAGCCGACGAGGGAGTCTCGGCGCCCGATCCCTCCAAGGACGGAACCAATGAAGAGATCGGAGCCGACAAGTGAGCCAAAAGGTGGGGTATCTGCTCCGACATTCCGACGATTCGAGCCCCAACAAACTCCAGCTCCGAACACGGTAGAAGAGTCAGAGGAGGAACTGTTGAAGAAACAGGGATAGCCACAGTCTGTTGAGAAGGGCTAGTCAACATTTTGGCCAGTGCCTGCGACTTAAGGAGCCTACTGACCACCCTCTCTAAGTCATGATCAGATAGCCTGGAGGACCAAGAGGAATGGGATCTATGGCTCCACTCCGATTGTAGTAATGGGGACCTGGGAACCGAGCGAACGGACTATAAAGAGGGGGATCTCGAACCCTTTCAGCTCAGAGAAGGCTCCGATAGCAAAGTCGGAGCCGATTGAGGTCTCGAAGTGTCGGTTCCGGGCGGAACCGACGAGGAGGCAGAAGCTCCACTCGGTGTCGGCTCCGAACAGGGAGCCGACGATTTGGCGGGCTTTAAGGATTTCCCCGACGAAGGCTTGGCCGGGGATCCTTCTGGCTTTAACAAGCCTCTCATAATGAGCTTATTCCTATGCTTCTGCAGGACTCTCGGACTGAAAGCATGACAGACCGAACAAGAGTCCTGCAGGTGTAGGGGGCCCAAACAATAAACACAAGAAGTGTGACCGTCTGTCAGAGACATCTTCTGACAGCACGAGTCACATTTCTTGAAACCTGAAACCTTGATATCTTTAGACATGATAAAAGAGATACCAAGGGAAGTTTAACTAGTGCTTAAAACACTATATACAGACACACACGTACTAGAACTAACAATACAATACCACTATAACTACAACAGTTATCACTAACAATACTATAAAGAGACAGGCCTAACCACTACCCCAAAGGGGGGTGAGGGGGGGGAGGGAGGAAAACTCTGTAACAACAGAAAAAAGGAGATCCTAAGTGGGTCTACAGGGGTTACACGATCTAATAAAACTAATAGAGAAGAATATCTAAATATAACAACTCTGACAGTAAAACAGCAATAAAAGAATTATACGACCTGGAGTCGGTAAAAAACGCAACCTCGTAGCTGAAGCGGCAAACGAGATCTGGGTATCTGAAGCCTAGCACTGTGGGATAAGGGGAGGCCTCGAGCCTGTAAATAGCTCTCGAGCTTTAGTAAAAGGCCGAGTCGGAGCAGAGGATCGGCTCCGAACCCATCCAGCAAGAATGAAGGCGAGATAGACAACTTAACATGTTATGTTCTTACCATAACGTTCCATGTGAGTTGTTCATCTCGCCTTTGTTCTTACACGTGGGTACGGAGCCGATCTATCGGCTCTGAGTCGGCTGCTTTCCAAGCTCAAGATCTCTGAGTAGCTCAAGGGACAGTCCCTATCCCATGATGCTCTCTGACTAACCTCAGATCTAGTTTGCTGAACCCAGCAAGAAATAATACCACTAAACATACCAATATGCCAAAAATATACATATAGTTACAATTTGCTAAGAAATACTCTGGCTGGAGTAAAGGACACTAGTTAGACCAACCAGACCACCAGTCGTACCCGTTCTTCAAGAACCTGGAGGGGGAAGGTGGAAGGGAGTGTAAGAACAAAGGTGAGATGAACAACTCACATGGAATGTTATGGTAAGAACATAACTTCTTTATGTGAAGTTGTTCAATCTCGCCGTTTGTTCTTACATGTGGGTAGCGTCCCCAGCACCCTAATCCTGGGTGGCTCACGGGAGTACATTCCTGAGAACAGTGGAACCAAAGAAAGCCCTGTCCACTTTGTAATGAGTGATAAACGTATGAGGTTTGGACCAAGTAACAGCTGCACAAATAGTGGCAAAGGCAAATGGGTTGCATGAGCCAGAGATGTAGACACAGCCCTGGTGGAATGTGCTTTCACACTATGCTCTAAAGGTTGGTTGGTTGATGAATAAATATATATATATATTTTATGCAATCAGATAACCACTTAGACAATGTAACTTTAGCTACAGGCAGCCCCTTTTTATTGTCCGCATGAGAAAAGTACAGTTTTGTACCTACCATAAATGTAGATGTTCGAGTGCTAATACAGCTGCAGTCATAACAGATGGGTTATTCTGCCGTCAGGCGGGTCCTCGGTCGGCCGAATTCCAAAGTCTAGGTCCGGCGTCGGTTGTCGTCACTTCCTCCTGACGTCAGTGCGGCAGGGGTATAAAAGAACCAGCCGACGCCATCCTCTTCAGTTTTTCTTGCCCCAGATGTCAGGTGTCCCCAGAAGGAAGGCAAAACATAAACTTATGTAATAATGCAATGTGAAATAATCAAAAAACAGTAGTTTGTTAGCAAATACACCATAAAAGAATACCCCAATCAGGTTGTATGAGGAGATGTTTGTCATAAGGCCTGTCCCAAGAGGGGAGGAGGGAGGGAAACCTGGACTGCAGCTGTATTAGCACTCGAACATCTACATTTATGGTAGGTACAAACCTGTACTATGTTCATCGTGCATACAGCTGCAGTCATAACAGATGGGTAGAATCCCAAAGCTAAAAAGGGGTGGCAGGCACTAAGTGGAACTAGGAGGAGCAAGGATGCCCTGCAAGACTGCTGTGGCAAAGCCCACTCTAGATTTAGAGTAAAGTGGAAGGTGATAGTGCTTGGAGAAAGTGTGCACAGAACTCCAAGTGGCTGCTTCCAAAATGTCCTTGGTAGGAACCCCCCTGAGGAAAGCTGCAGAGGTAGCTGTGGCCCTTGTGGAGTGAGATCTGATGCTTGTAGGCACAGTTTTTCCATGAAATGAGTAACAAAAGCGTATGCAGTGGGCTATCCATTTTGAGATTGTCTGTTTGGAGATAGCCTTTCCTTGAGCACCTGTAGCATAGGACACAAAGAGTTGCTCGGATTTTCTGAATGGCTTTGTCCTATCCAAATAATAACAAAGTTGTCTGTGAATGTCCAAGGAATGTAGTAGTCTTTCCCCTTTGTTTTGTGGGTTAGGATAAAAGGTAGGTAAGTGGATAGTCTGATTCAAAGCTACACTGGATACTACCTTTGGCATAAAGGAAGGGTTGGTTCATAAGGAAACTCTGTCCTGATGGAAAATGATGAAAGGTTGTACAGCCATGAGGGCCTGTAGTTCTGAAACCCTGCGTGCTGAGGTGATAGCCAGAAGGAAGGCTGTTTTCCATGACAAATATTGCAGTTCTGTTGAAGCAGCTGGCTCAAATGGAGGCAGGGTCAGTTTTTCCAACATGAAGTTGAGGTCCCAAGCAGGTACTGGTGGTTTCCTTGGGGGTTTTATATTCTTAGCCCCTCGGAGGAACTGTCTTAAGAGAGGATGAGAGAATAAAGGAGGATCTGTGTTGTAGTGTGCAGAAATGGCTGAAGCATGGATCTTGATGGAGGAGAAGGAAAGTCCACTGTTTAACATCTCAGCTAGGTACTGTAATATTTGAGGTAAATTTAGAACCCAAGGATTCTGGCCCTTTTTCTGATTCCAGGCACAAAACCGTTTCCATTTGGTGGAGTAGGCTTTTCTAGTAGAAGGTCTTCTTGCCTCCAAGTTGACATCCAGCACCTCCTTGGAGAGGAGGGTCTGTTGGGAAATCAAGGAATCCTCCATGCGGCTAGATTGAGGGTTTTCAGCTGACTGTGAAGAGTTTTGAAGTTGTGCTGGGACAACAGAAGAGGCACTAGAAGCAGGATCCATGGTGGGGCGTCAGGCTCCTCAGGAGTGGATACCAGTGTTGTCTTGGCCAGTCTGGAGCAATGAGAATCATGTTTGGCCTCTCTGCTCTGGCTTTTAATAGAACTTTGGGCAGCAGAGGAAGAGGTGGAAAGGCACAGACTGTCAATGTTGTCCAATTGAAAGAAAGTGCGTCCACTTTCCAGGCCTGTGGATGATAGGTCCTTGAGCAAAATTTTTTCAGTTGGTAATTTCTGTGGGTAGCAAAGAGATCTATGTCTGGCTGTCCCCATGCCTGAATTATCTTTGCAAAAACTTGAGGATGCAACTTCCATTCGTGTGGATCGGTCATATTTCTGCTTAGGTTGTCTGCCAGTGTGTTTTCCTTCCCTGGCAGGAATTGTGCTTGAAGTTGGATTTGCAATTCCAGAGCCGTGTTCCAAAGGGACATGGCTATTCTGCACAGGGGATATGAATGAGTTCCTCCCTGTTTGTTTATGTACCACATCACTGTGGTGTTGTCTGTCCTTATCAATAGCTGGTCTGGATGCAGTAGGTCTTTGAAGGCCATAATAGCATTTTGTACTGCTAGCATTTCCTTTTGATTGATGTGTAGGTGCTTCTCTTTTAGGGACCATGTGCCCTGAATGCACTGATCTGTCATATGTTCCCCCCCAGGCGTAGTCTGAGGCGTCTCTTGTGATGATTTGATTTGCTTGAGGCATGCAGAAAGGGAGACCTATGTTTCTTTGGCATGCTTGAGCCCACCACAGAAATTCCTTTTGAAGACATGGAATGAGTGGTATAATTGTTTCCAAACTGTGGCTGTGTTGAGACCATAAGTTTTTTAGGTACCATTGAAGTTTCCTCATGTGCAGCTTTGCACATGGGATCAGCAGGATGCAAGATGCCATGAATCCCAGAGCCTGCAGGACTTTCCTTGCAGTCAGCCTGGTGAAGGTTGCCATTTTGCTGAAGTATTGAGATAGTTGCCCTTGCTTCTCTGGCGTGAGGTAGGCCATCTGGGTGTTTGTATTCAAGCTGGCACCCAGGAAAATTATTGTCTGAGAGGGTATTAGTTTTGATTTCTTTTGGTTGACTGTGTATCCCAGAAAGTTCAACAATTTTATTACAAACGCCAGGTGTTTCAGAAGTATGTGCTTGCTGTCCGCTTGGATCAGGCAGTCGTCCAGATATGGGTATATTTGTATCCCTTGAAGTCTGCAGAAGGCAATTACTGATGCCAGGCATTTCATAAACACTCTGGGCGCAGTAGATAAGCCAAAGGGCAATGCAGAGAATTGATAATGGGTTGAACCTGTAAGAAATCTGAGGTATCTTCTGCAATCTTGTCTGATTGGGACATGCAGGTATGCCTCCTTGAGGTCCAATGTTACCAGCCAAGACTCCTTGCCCAGCATGGGAAGAAGCTGCTGTAATGTGAGCATCTTGAATTTTGGTACGAGTAAATATGTGTTTAGGATGGATAGGTCCAAAATAGGTCTCCAATCTTTGTCCTTTCTTGGTACCAGGAATAGTCTGGAATAAAAACCTTGACCCTGTTCTTTTGCAGGTACCTCTTGAATAGCTTTCATGTCCATGAGAGCTGAAATTTGTTTTTGTGCCTCTGCCCTTTGATTTTGTGGCAGATTTCGCATGCCTCTCATTTTTGGAAGGGTGTGAAAGTGGAATCTGTAGCCTCTGTCTATAATGTCTAGGATCCATTTGTCTTTTGTGACAATGTGACAATTTTTTTTAAATAATGCCAGTTTTCCGCCTAAAGGTGCTGCCATTAAAGCTTTGCTTGGCACGCAAAGGGGAAAGTCATTGTGTCTGCTTTCTGTATGACTGTGATCTTCTCCACCTCTTGGTGTAGGTGCTTGCCATTGTCTGGCTCTGAATGATCCTTGAGATTGCCCTCTACCCCTCGGGCACCTGTATCTGCCTCTTTGAGGTCTGTCCGTGGCTGGAAAGGACCAATTTTTTGAAGGCCAGTTTCTGCTGAAACGTGGAGGTTGTACCTGTAGGAAATCTTTCACTGTTTGCATTGATTTCGCTTTTTCCTCCATTTTCTTTAGTACCTCCTCAGCTTTAACACCAAACAATACATCTTCTTGAAGGGGTGCATCTAGTAATTTAGCTTTGACATGATCTGGTAAGGTTTGCTCTTTGAGCCAAGCATGTCTACGTATGACAGACCCTGTAACAGCAGCTCTACATGAAGCCTCTAAATCATCAAAACCACATTGCAAGGTATGTTTACCCACTTGCTCTGCACTATGCAACAAATCCTGCAACTCCTTTAAATCTGGTTGCTCAGGTTGTGTCATTTTGCTTTTTAACTGAGATAACAAAAACTGTTGGTACTTTAACATATGGAACTGACAGTTTAATGCCCTCATGGTTAAAGTGGTTGAGGTGTACACCTTTTTCCCCCACCTTTCTAAAGCTCTGGAATCTCTCTCTGAAGGTAATGGGTTTTTGGCAGTAGAGGCCTTAATTCCCTTGGGACCCTGTGAAATAGTTTCTGGGTCAGCAGCATGGCTTTTGTATTGGAATTGGTGTGAATCAGGAACCCGGTAATACCTGTCTGGTTTAACAGGAGCTGGAGGTAAAGAATCTGGGTTGAGGCTGGCTTCTGTGTACACATCATCTAATATATCCAAGACAGGAGGGATAGCCAGAGGCCTGTGCTAGGGTAGCAAGAGAAAATCCCTGAGCCTTTTCTTGGAATCTGAGTAATCTTGGCCTTCCCAGTGAAAGTGTTCCCTTAAGGTATGTAGGGTTTCCCCAAAAGAATAGTCCTCGGGGGGGAGACCGAGGGAATGGACTCCTCAGCATCAGAGTCTTCAAAAGGGGGATATGAATATTCCTGGTCCTCAGAATGTTCTGAGGTAATAGAGGCTTGATCTGAGGAAGGGTAGTCTTCCTCCAGTCTGGGCCTTTTGTCCGAGGGGGGTTGAGAACCCCTGATAAGAGTAATCAAATCCTCAGCCATTTTGAGCATCTGTTTTTTAGCCATGGGGCCTTGAGAGGGGCTCTGTGGACCTTGTCTTTTAGTTTTCATGGCTGCTTTAGATTTTGTGAAAGCCTTAATGGAAAAGGAGGAAGGCTTGAAGACACCTTGAGAAGTGGCAGGCCTGTCTGAAGTCTGAGTTTCCCTGCCAAGAGTGGCGTCGGTATCTGTAGTCGGAATGGGGTCGAGGAGCCTGCGTCCTCGGGCACAGAAGACATCGCTAAAGAAGCGTCATCAGTACTCAGGGGCTGCGTAAGCGCCTCACTGAGAACCGGAGCACCAGGAATCGGCTTTAGCGTGGTGTCGGTAGAAGTCGCGGACCTTGTATGTCGGTCCTTATCTTTGCATCTTTTACTCAAAACTGGAGTCGGAGTATCCGACGACATAATGTAATTAAATTTTTTACCAAAATAGTGTTGGGCGAACTCCACCCGACGCTTAATAGTGCGTTTATTGAATCTAGCACAAAAATGGCAGGCCGAGACGTCATGGTCTGGGCCTAAGCAAGGAATACAGAAAGAATGGAAATCCTTATGCGGTATTTGCTTCCCACATGAAATGCAATTATTAACTTTGTCTGACATCGGTCTGAGGCAAGAAAAGTTTCCCCAACGGGGTACTTAGCTTTCAAGAAGACTTCGGCTGAAATATTTTCGTAAATCTCAGGAGCTGGCCGACCGGCACTTGCGAACTGCTTCTGCTTTGGGCACCGCGCGGCAAGAAAGACTGAAGAAGATGGCGTCGGCTGGTTCTTTTATACCCCTGCCGCATTGACGCCAGGGAGGAAGCGACGACAACCGACGCCGGACCTAGACTTTGGAATTCGGCCGACCGAGGACCCGCCTGACGGCAGGATAACCCATCTGTTATGACTGCAGCTGTATGCACGATGAACATCAAAGAGTTGTTCCGATTTCCTAAACTCCTTTGTTCTGTCCAAATAAAACCTCAATTGTCTGTGAACATCACGTTTATGTAACATATATTCTAATTTATTCAAATGGTGTCTGGAAAAGGTGGGCAGCTCAATAGACTGGTTCAAATTAACCTCGGAGCAGACCTTAGGAAGAAAGGTGGGATTTGTCCTGAGAGACACTCTGTCGGGATGAAAAAAACAGATACAGAGGCCTGATAGAAAGAGCTTGTAGTTCTGAAACTCTACGAGCTGAGGTAATAGCCACCAAGAATATTGTTTTCCAAGAAATTAACTTCAAGGGACAAGAAGATGCAGGTTCAAAGGGGGGAAGCATAAGCTGAGACAGTATTAAATTTAGATTCCAGGGGGCAACTGGTTGTCTGACAGGTGGCCTAAGGTGATGAGTCCCTTTCAGAAAGGCTTTACATAATCTGTGAGAGATAAGATTAGAGCCCTCAAATCCCAGGTGAAAATTGGATATTGCAGCCAAATGAACTCTTACAGTGGCCACTGCTGCACCTTCGTGAAAAAGCATAGTCAGAAACTCCAGAACACTATCAATAGGAGCGACATAGGTATCAATATCATGTTGAGAGGCCCAATAAACAAAACGCTTCCATTTGCTGTTGTACAGTTTTCTCATGGAGACTTTATGAGAGGAGACTAGAATATGTTACACCGCGGAAGACAAATTATATGACCTGGCTAGGTTGGGAAGTTGAGCAGCCCAGCTGTCAGTTTGAGGGACTGAAGAGAGGGGTGAAGAACTCCCGACGAGTGAGTCAGAAGGTCTGGCACTGGGTCCAGAAACCAAGGTTCTTCCAGTTGATATTGATAAAGGAAGGGGAACCATATCTGCCGAGGCCAACAGGGGGCTATCAGAATAACAGTCCTTCCCGAGCTTTTTGCTTTCTGTAAAAATCTGGGGATCAGCGGGGTTGGAGGAAAGGCATAAAGGAAACCCGAGGACCAATCGTGTACCAGTGAATCCCTTGGGCTGTCCCCCAGAGGAGGATTCAAGGCAAAGTAGCTTCTGCATTTGGAATTCAGCAGGTTTGCAAAAAGGTCGCAGCAAGGCTGGCCCCATCAGCGGAATATCATTTCCATCACTTCTTCTTTGAGGGACCACTCGTGGGGCAACAGAATTGCTCTGCTCAGTTTGCCCGCTATCACGTTGGATTTCCCCAGGATGTGCGTTGCTATCAGTGCCCGGTGGATACAGCCCACTGCCAAATTCTCAAGGCTTCTCGGTATAAGGGGTAAGACTTGGCTCCCCCCTGTTTGTTGATGTACCAGACCACCGACATGTTGTCCGTCTGGATCTCAATCATCTCTCAAGGCAGAGAGTCATGGAAGTTGTGCAGCTATCTCAACTCCAGGACATTGATGTGCAAATGAGATTCCATCTCTGACCAGGTACCTTGGGCAGTTCTTCCCTGAAAAAGCCCCCCCCCCCCCACCCTATCAGGGAAGCGTCTGTGGTCACTGTGGCTACGGGAGGGGGAAGTACAAATGGTTGACCTATCATCACTTGGTGACTGTTCAACCACCAGAGAAGGTCCTTCTTGCAAGGGTCTGTCAGTAGGCTCTTGAAAGACATTGGGAGCTGTTGATAAGACCACTGGGTGAAAAGCAACCATTGGAGTATCCTCATGTGCATCTGTCCCAGAGGAACCGCTATGAGGGTAGCTGCCATGGTGCCTAATACCTTTAAAACCTGAAAGGCAGGTACTCTCTTTTCTTTTAGCAAGCGGGACACCTGATTTCATAGAGCAATAACTCTTTCTTGAGGTAATCTGACCAAGGCGGTGGTGGTGTCTAGGTCTGCTCTGATAAGGGAGATATGCTGCGATGGTAATAAGGCAGAGTTTTCGAAATTTATGGTTATTCCTAACCGAGAACAGAGATTGATCGTATGATCCCTGGAAAGAATGAGTTGATGCCTGGAGGTGGCAGATAAGAGCCAGTCGTCCAGATACGGAAACACCCAGAATCCTAGATGCCTCAGGTGAGCCGTAACCACTGCCATGCATTTGGTGAACACTCTGAGGGCGTAGGTGAGACCAAAGGGCAGTGCTCAAAATTAGTAGTGACTGGCCCCAAGCCGGAAACGCAAATGATCTCTGGATGGTCTGGTCATTTTGATGTGGTAGTATGCATCCTTGAAATCTAAAGAGCACATCCAATCGCCCATTCCCAGGAACGAGAGTATCGACTGAAGTGTGACCATCCAGAACTTTTCCTTCTTTACAAAAGCATTGAGCTTGCTGAGGTCTAAAATGGGCCTCCAGTCCCCCGTTTTATTTGGAACTAAAAAGAATCTGGAGTAAATTCCGGTTAATATCTGGTCCGCCGAAACTGGCTGGATAACTCTTTTTTTAGCAGCTTTTGGATTTCTATAGCTGCTTGATTCTGCAGATTGGGTGGAACATCTGGGATTCTTGTTCTGACTGGCGGGGACTCTGAAAAGGGAATGATGTAACCTCTGGTAACAATGCTTTGTACCCAAGAATCTGATGTAATTCCTAACCAGGCGTCTGGGTAGAAAGCCAAGCGACCCCCGACTGCCTCCAGAGTAGGACAGTCGGGCCTCCTCTCAGGAGCGCTGATAAAGCTTGCCAGAGAACTGCTCCCTGTCACCCTGGATTTGCGGACCCCTTCTGCCACCAAAGCGGTGTCTTCCGTTATTGCCCCCTCGTCTGCCCCTGAATGGGGGTTCACTACGTGTGTTCTGGAAAGCTCCTTGGGATTTCCGGAACCACATTTTTCCACCTTTCTGCCGTTTGGGGTATGGTCTAGTAGGGGTGGAAAAACGGACTCCTACAGCAGATAGAGTCTTTCCTTCCTGCTCACAATTAGTGAGAGTCTCCTTGACTTGGGCCCAAACAAAGAAGAGCCATCAAATGGGGTGTTGACAAAGGAAGACTTGAGGGCTTCCGTAAAGGAGCATAAGCGCATCCAGGACTGTCTCCGCAGAGCTATCGCTGAACCTGCTGCTCGACTCGACCCATCGGCTGCATAGGAAATGAGCCGCATGGACAAGTTGACAATGGAATTAAGGGTAGAAAGCTGAGCAGTCACCTTCTCAGAAATAGCTTCATCTGTGTTACCCTTTAGAGTATCTCCAAGTTCCTGGATGAGATCTTGTTGAAGACGGGTAAAATGGGTTAAATAGTTAAGCAATCTCATGGCAAACGTTGCAGAACTAAAAATGCATTTCCCATATCTGTCCATCGTCTTAGAATCTCTAGTGGGAGGATGGACAGTAGAAGAGGTCTCTAACATCTCTTTCTTGGTGGCCGCCGCCACCACCATGGCATCAACAGGGACTCCTTTAGCGAGGTACAATTTGTCTTGAGGGGAAGTGATGAACTTATTGGGCCTCTGAGGGACTGGTTCCATGGAATCAGGGGACTCCCAAGCCCTTTGAGCAACCAGTTCCATCAGTTCGTCGAAGGGCGGAGTAACCCAGGAGGTGGAAGGTTGAGACCCAAAGGCCTTCAGGAGCACCGACTAATCCTCAGTAGGGGTAACGGACTGCCAGTCACCCCTCTGTTTCAGTATTTCCAGGATGTCTGCAAAGGAGACATCCTCAGAGGGGGACCGTGGGGACGCTTCTGATTCCTCTAAGCCGGTGTCTGATGTCAAAGATTCCTGAGGGGAATCCAAATGCCTCCTCTTGCAAACTCTCTTTCTGGGGACTTCATCAGTGGGAGCATCTGGTGAAGTCTCAGTAGAGCAGGGTTCACCCAAAGGGGTTACCTGAGGCTCTGGGTCTCGACGCTTAGTAGGAACCTGTGATGTAGAGGCAGAACGCAGTATTTTACGGGAGGAAGAGGAGAGACCTGATGAAGTGAGGGTCTTAGCAGACATTACCCTCCTCATGGCATCGAAGGCACCGGAGTCCCGACCCAAGGAATCTGCCGGTTCCGAGGAAGACGGTGGCTTCCCCAGTGCTGAGACCAAGAGCTCCGAACCCGAGGATGGAGCCGAGCTCATCTGCGCCGAGGCCCTGAGAGGAAGGGTCAGAACCGATGCATCAGTTCGACTCTCCCCCCGGAACCGACGAGTGAGTGTCGGCTCTGAGCTTCTTCGAATGGCACCGAAGAGATCAGGGTTGACGGAGCCGAAGTCACTGGGACAGGACTTGGCTCCGTGGGTTCCACAACCATCAGATCTTCCGCCTCCATTTACAACAGCTGGCCAAATACACTACATCACGTGACTTGCAATCAGCATAATGTTTAAACTTATAGACCCTTTGGGTGTCTGGATGTAAAAAAGTATTGCTGTTCATCATATAAACACGGTTACAATTCTTACAAGCTAGAGTCCCAGTGTGAACAGACTGCGATCTAGTGTTGATATTCTGTTCAAAACACAAAAGCCTCTTGAGGCACTTTGTGTTCTTATAAGCATATCTAGGTTTAGTGCCTGTAATTGCACTGATCCTGTCATCAGCAGCCAAAATCCTCAGGTTTTATTTATTATTTCACAAACTTTCTTATGATTATTTGAAAAAGGTATAGTCACTCAAACACCTTGAAAGGGTTGATTCCCTGGCCCATTGGCAGATGGCATATTTGTTGTATATCCTTGTGAAAGGCCAAATTGGGTGGTTTAGAAGAAGGGGCTTGTAATTCAGAAATCCTTCTGTCTGAAGTTGCTGCTACTACAAAGACAGTTTTCCAGGTGAGAAATCTGATGTTAACCGAAGCTGCAGGTTCAAAGGGTGATTGAGCTAATGCCTGTAACATAATGGTAATGTCCCAGGGAGGCAATGGGTCTCTAATACTTGGCCTAAGACTGGCCTTTATGGCTTTTTATATTTTTATGGAGGAATTATCCAAGCCTGCATGGAAACTGGAAATGGCTGCTAATTGTATCTTGACTGTGGAATAGCTGGAACCAAGCTGAAATAACTCAAAGAAACTGTAGAATAGTAGGCACTAGAGCGGAGAATGGGTCTAGACCTTTAGAAATTTGCCAGACAGAAAACCTTTTCCATTTGCTATGATAAACCTTGGTAGCAGAGTTTTTCTGGGAAGCCATGAGAATATGTACTACTGAAGGAGAAAGCCTGGCATCTCTGGTTAATGCTACAATTGGAGGAACCATGCAGTCATCTTAATGGATTTCTGATCCAGAGGGGTTAATCCAGATGGGAGAGAAAGGAGATCTGGAAAGTGGTCCAGTATCCAGTGTGGATGAACTAGTAGAGGTCATAGGAAGGGAAATCACGTCTATTGAAGCCAAAGGGTGGTTTCTGAGGATTACTCTGGCCTTGAACATCCTTGCTTTCTGCATGAATTTGTTCATTAATGGAAGGGGATGGAAGGCATACAGGAAGAGACCAATGAAGGACAATAGTGTCCCTCTGTGACTGTCCCTGTGGAGGGACTACAGCAAAATAACTGCTGCACTTGTTGAGATAAGAGGCAAAAAGATTACAGCAAGGTTGCTTCCAGTGTCTGAATACCTCTACAGCCACTATTAAGTTTAGGATCCACTTGTGAGGCACCAGGATACATCTGCTAAATTTGTTCACTTGAACATTGGAATTCCCCAGGATGTGCATTGCTTTGAGAAAGCATTGTGAAGGCATTGCCCATTGCCATAACGTACAGTTGTGTGCACTTACCATAAATGTAGATGTTCGAGTGTATTCACTGTTGCAGTCATTACATTTGGGGTAATCTGCTGGCAGGTTGCCCTCAGTCGGCCTGAATAACAAAGTCTTCAGTCCTGCGTTGGCTGGTGTCTCCTCTTCCATGACGTCAGGTCGTCAGGGGTATAAAACATGCAGCTGACGCCATTTTATTCAGTTTTTCTTCCCCAGATGTCAGGTGCCCCCCAAATGGGGAACAAAAAAATATATATATATATATTTATATATATATATATATATATATATATATATATATATATATAATATAAAAATGTTAAATATATAAATGCACTTTTAGAAACATAAACTTTACCTTCGACTAAAAAGCAAATACACCACAAAGGCTTTTGAGTATAGTGAAGGAAAGAAAAGGTATAGAATGAGGGATGGTGGGTGGGTAACCCGGACTGCAACAGTGAATACACTTGAACGTCTACATTTATGGTAAGTGTACACAACTGCAATATGTTCTTCGTGTTTCACTATTGCAGTCATTACATTTGGGTAGAATCCCAAAGCTATGGATGAGAGGATGGAGGTAAACAGCATTAGGAGCGGCTATAAGGCCCTGTAGAACTGCAGTGGCAAAGCCTGCCCTGGATTTGGAGAAGAGAGGCAAATGATAATGCTTTGTGAAGGTATGAACAGAACTCCAAGTAGCAGCCTCTAGAATGTCTTTGGTTGGAACCCCACTGAGAAAAGCTGCTGAGGTAGAGGCAGCTCTGGTGGAATGAGATCTGATCCCCTTGGGCACAGGCTTACCATGGTGCAGGTAGCAGAAATGAATGCAGTGGCTTATCCACTTAGAAATAGTCTGCTTTGATATAGCTCTCCCCTCTGACCCTGCAGCAAATGCTACCAGTAGTTGCTCAGACTTTCTTAGAGATTCGGTCCTGTTCAAGTACAATGTTAGTTGTCTGTGTATGTCCAATGAATGCAGAATCCGCTCCCCCTTGTTCTGCGGATTGGGGTAAAAGGTTGGCAGGTGGATTGTCTGGTTAAGAGCCACACTGGATACCACCTTAGGCATAAAAGAAGGATTGGTCCTGAGGGACACCCTGTCCGGGTAAAATGTAATAAAAGGCTCCACAGCCATGAGAGCCTGTAGTTCTGAAACCCTTCTTGCTGAAGTGACTGCCAAGAGAAAAGCTGTTTTCCAAGATAGAAATTTTATATCTGCAGTAGCTGCTGGTTCAAAAGGAGGCAGGTGAGTTTTTCCAGCACAAAATTGAGGTCTCATGCTGCTTGCAGGAGTTGGTGATCTTCTAGGAGGCCTTACATTTTTGGCCCCTCTAAGATACTGTTTAAGCAGAGGGTGAGAAAAGAGGGGAGGCTCTGTGTTGTAATGAGCCGAGATGACAGAGTCATGGATTTTTATTGAAGAAAAAGATAGGCCCTTGTCAAGCATCTCAGTCAAATATTGTAAAATCTGAGGAATATTGGGCTTTGCTGTGTCTGTTCCTTGTGCTTGGTTCCAAGCACAGAATCTCTTCCATTTATCAGCATAGGATTTTCTAATACTAGGCCTTCTGGCTTCCAAAATGACATCCATCACAGATTTACTGAGAGGTGTTGTTTGAATAATTAAATGATCAGCAAGGTTCAGAGTTTGGAGCGGAGTGTGCAGAATTTGATTGTTCTGCTGAGACAGTAGATGAGGTATTTGAGGCAAGTACCACGGGGGAAGTTGAGACATATTTCTTAGAAGTGGGTACCAGTGTTGTCGAGGCCAGTCTGCAGCAACTAGGATCATTTTTGGATTTTCTTGTCTGACTTTTAGTAAGACCTTGGAGAGAAGACTGAAGGACAGTACTGACTGGTCATATTAAACGATATTTAATTATAGTTTTTTACTTATTTATATATACATATATATATATCATACATAAATTATTTCCCATTTTATATCCCACACAACCTACAATTAAAACATCACAATGATAATATATATAATTATAATTTATATTAAATACATTATATATTAACATTTTATGTATTAATTCATTTGTTACACATATAAAACTCTATACTACATAGTGCACAGCATTGACTTTAATGGCATTATAGGTTTTAAAATCTTGGAGTACAGCTGTTTATATTACTATCTATATTTATGCTTTTTCATTTTTTCATTAAAATAATATAATACAATCATTTAATTTAATTTAATTTATTTTGTTAGTCAAAACATAGGATGAATATTTTGTACTGCTGTTTTTTTAAATTGATTCATTAATTAATGTCTTATGGATTACATGCTTTCATTGGTCAATGGGCCCACCAAGCATTCATTGTGTACAATATAATCTTTTTGTGGTTTTCAATAAAAGTGTTTGGAACGTTTATGGGCCTTGGATTCCTTTGGTGAGCGGCAACACATTTGTGTACTCCACAGCGTTTTCATATCGATTGGGGCACCTATTCCTGTGGTTTTCCTTGTGGTTTTTGTTTGTTTTTTGGCTTACTAGTGTTTTGGCATGGAGGAGGATGGTGGCGCCGTCGATGTGGGTATGCTGTTGAAGGACATGAATGAGCAGCTAAAACAGCATTCAGTATTGATTAACAAACTTATGACCACTTTTCATGCCAGTTTGGAGTCTGCTAGCAGTTTGGGGCTGCCTTTGACCAGCTTAATTCCTCCTGGCACCCCAGGCTAACAACAAAACAACTACTCTAGGGGACAGGTTTTCCATGCCACTCGAGTTAATGTACAACCGGAACCGGTAAACAGTGATTCTTGGAAGTTTAACCGGTATTCATTTAACACTAAACACTATCCTACGAGTATCCAAAATAATCAGGTGGAAGGTAATATGCGTGAATGGCTGAGAGCATTTGAAGTGAAAATGTTCAAATTGAAAAGAACCCAAATGGAGAATGGGTATTTACAGAAAAACATTGAGTTGGGGCTAGTTCCCAAAGGATTGAGGTTGTGGCGATACCACGAACCTGATATGTTAAATGAGTTGCACCAATTATTTGACAAAACGGGTATAGCACTTATGGAAATTATGATAACATACAATGATAAGAAAATAGATATACTCTTATCTGAATTGGAACAATTAAACAGTTGCATTAGCCAGGACTTGCTTTTTGATCAATATTATACAAACTACACCAACATTATCAATGAGGTTGAATACAGTTGCAATGTTATTTATGATAAAAAGCAGCTCAAAATTAAAAGGGATACAAAAGTGTATTCCTCGGGGTTGGTGTATCCCAAATCCAAACCTACAAGACGTTCTTCCCACGATGGGGGACGGAGAGTACCAACCGCATGGATGTTTTGGATGACATCACTTCCCCCTTGCATCCAGAGACTCATGGACCACGGCAATATGGTGGATCGAGTGAGGGAGACGGACCCAGGAGATCAAAGAGGCTTAAGGGGCAACATCAATATGAGGAGGAGGAAGAATATGACTACACAGCAGCACGACCAAGAAGAGATTACGACAAAAACAGGAAATAACAACAAAAAAAAAAAAGCGTGGGGACGCTAGGTAGTAGCCGATGGCGTCCCTCCAGTCGAGGTATTGGGTAAGCGTTTTGACCCTCTTTCTTCTTCTTCTTCTTCTTTTTTTGGTCCCGAGACTAAGTTATTGAGTACAACCATTAGTCCCAATGGTGTTAGCAGCAATGTAGTCCCTTCGAACGCAGTATATTTGACTGACCCCCTTTTTTTGGGTACTGATTTTACTGGTCATATTGATACAACCATTGAATCTAACGCTTCATTAGGGCGTGGACAGGTTCTATGGACCATACGACACCTTTGTATACGACTTTAGTACACAACGGCGGAATCCCGGTGACACGGGCTCAAATGTTGGCAATGGTCAGTCTGACACAGCAGATCGACTTAAACGGGACAGTATTTGCCATTTTCATACTGGTGGAAAACAACGGACAATGTATGACAACGATGATTATACCATTCAAAATAGTTGTAATTTCGATTATTGCACGATAATACCACCTGATAGGGGTATGAATTCACGTTTAATGATTTGACAATTCACGATTGTGTTATAAATTTGCAAACAGCTGACACAGTCGATTGTAATGTTAATAATGTTAATACATGTGTTACCCATAGTACTGGTACACTATTGGATGTTGATGGGTGTACACAAGAGTACGGTCCATGTATGACAACGACAATTGAGGGTGGTACTCATTTAAACATCTCAGTTAATAGTGATGTACTAATGGATTTGACAATTTCTGACTATGTTGAACCAATGCAAACAGTGGATACAGTTGATTTTAATGTAAACAATGTTGATATATGCTTTAAACATAGTACCCGTACGGCATTGGATATTGATGATGTGTGTACACAGGAGAATAGCATTGTAACAATTGATAGACAAAGGGCATGTAGGTTGTTTTTTAAACCCAACATTGTCGAGAACAATAAGGGTGATTTTAAATTATACAACTATACCAATCAGTCCTTTGATAGGGATAGTGTAGAATTGTTTTCAAAGGGGTTTAGCTTTGTACCAAAGAGGAGAGGTAACCTGGTTAATAGCATTATTGATTTGAAACTATTTACCCGGAAGTTAAATTTGAAAATACTGTATCAGAGTAATCCCTGGGGGAATATTGACAATGGGAATAATAGATTGTCCAAACCAAGCACCTATAATCCACCAATGCATGACAAGATAGCAGTCTTTGAAAAAGTGACGGAAAATGATATCAGGGATGTCTTTAGCCATTATGGTCATAGAATTTACAACGGCAATAATTTAACTAAACAAGAGGAGCTTATATTAGGTAGGATTTTGGCCACTAAGAATATCAGAATTATGAAACCCGATAAGGGCAGTGGCATTGTGATAGTGGATAATAGTGATTATGTCTCCTATATGAATGCCATGTTGACAGATGAAACATACACGGAAATTAGTAGGAATGAGATAAACATAGCACATAAGAGGATCGACACTACACTATTTGATATGTTGTTTCAAGGAGAACTGGATGAACATGAATGGCGATTTTTACAGAATGACTTTCCCGTGATTAGTGGGATTTTTGGTATTCCAAAAATACACAAAGGCTTGGACAATCTACAATTTAGACCCATAGTAGAAGACACATTTTATTAGCAAATTTTTGGATCATTATTTGAAACCGGGTATTGCATTTTACACATATATTCTTAAGGACTCTTGGGATTTTTTGGGGAAAATCAAAGCTATAGAATTTGAAGACAATGTCACTTTTATCACCTTGGACGTATGCAATTTGTACACAGTCATACCCCATGACAGGGGTTTGGATTGGTTAGAGGAACAATTATATCACACTAACCTTTACGAGCAGAACAAGATTAATGTTTTAGTTAAATTAATGGGCATTGTATTAAAAAACAACTTTATATTTTTCGATGGGGCCTATTACAAACAGGTTAGTGGTGTAGCCATGGGAATTTTGTTTTAACTTATTGGGAATTAAATTATGTTTTTAATTCAGAATATTATAAATATATTAAATTTTATGGTCGGTTTTTAGATGATTTATTTATTATTTGGAATGGGGAGCAAGCAATTTTAAAATGTATTTTAGAGTACATTAATAATAGCGTACCTTTTTTAAAATTTACACATGTCATTAGCCAGGAAAGTATTAGTTATTTGGATATCAAGCTAACTTACGATAAGGTTAATAAGAAGTTAGTGTCAAATATACATAGAAAGTCTACTTTCTCAAATTCGTACCTACATTTTGATAGCTGGCACCCTCACCATCAGAAGAAAGCGGTAGTTAAAGGTCAGATGGTGAGGGCAGCAAGGATGGTTAGTGAGGACGTGGACTTTGACTATGAAATTAAATACATCAGCAGTTTATTTTTAAACAGGGGATATCCACTTGATTTTTGTAGTGAGATAGCTAAAGAAGTGAGATACAAAAGAAATAAGGGTATTTATAAAGCCATATTGCATAGTAAGGATTTGACTTCTAGTGAAAGCCATCCAAGTCAAGTCGTAGATGTGAGCAAATTTATTTGTTATAATATTCCTTTGTATATTACTACTTTTAATGGTATGTCTTCATGTATAAAAGACATCATTAACAAAAATTGGAAACTCATAAGTACAGATAAATTACTTGGTGAAATGTTTGTAGGTAATGTTAAATATGTTTTTAGGAAGGACACCTCTTTTAAGGACATATTTGAGAGTTTGAATGTTAATACCCGCAATAGTTCACAAAAACCTGCGGGTAATTTCAAATGTGGTAGATGTTCAACGTGCAAGCACATGATTAATATTGACAAGGTTGTGATGGTCAATAAATATAATATTAGGATTAGCCAGCATATAAATTGTTATACACAAAATGTTGTTTATATAGCTGTTTGTCAACAGTGTGAGGGGTTTTATGTAGGCAAAACTAGTAGACACCTAAGGGATAGAGTCAAAGAACACTTATTGGACATTAAAAATAATAAATTAACGAATGCCCTAGCTAGACATATTAATCAATTTGAAAATCATTCCTTTAAGTTTTTTGGTGTCATACACCAGAATTTTGATTTACAAGGAAAATTAACAAAATATAATTTAGATTTGTCAGAATTGAGGATGCAGTTATTACTTAATGCCAATCAACACCCTGGTTTGAATGAATATACTAGCATTAAGCCTATTTTATGGTTGAACAGTATCAAGGGGTGTTAGTGTATATATGTCCTCTTAGAACATTTTAATATGGTTTTATTTGTTGTCCCCCATGTCCATTTAGCATTAAACTACATTTACATTATGTTTTTTATATATATTTTTATATACTAGTACATTAATTATTTATTTCATACATATATTATTTATTCAGTACTGACTGGTCATATTAAACGATATTTAATTATAGTTTTTTACTTATTTATATATACATATATATATATCATACATAAATTATTTCCCATTTTATATCCCACACAACCTACAATTAAAACATCACAATGATAATATATATAATTATAATTTATATTAAATACATTATATATTAACATTTATGTATTAATTCATTTGTTACACATATAAAACTCTATACTACATAGTGCACAGCATTGACTTTAATGGCATTATAGGTTTTAATCGACTGGAGTACAGCTGTTTATATTACTATCTATATTTATGCTTTTTCATTTTTTGGAAGTATTTGTAAGGTTTATATTTACTATGTATTTTTAATAATATGAGGGGTTCATTAAAATAATATAATACAATCATTTAATTTAATTTAATTTATTTTGTTAGTCAAAACATAGGATGAATATTTTGTACTGCTGTTTTTTTAAATTGATTCATTAATTAATGTCTTATGGATTACATGCTTTCATTGGTCAATGGGCCCACCAAGCATTCATTGTGTACAATATATAAGGGATCTATATGCAGTATGTTGTGTTCTGATGAATCTTTTTGTGGTTAAGGAGCGTTTATGGGCCTTGGATCAAAAAGTGAACGTTTTATGGCCTTAGATTCCTTTGGTGGCGGCAACACATTTGTGTACTCACCTATTCCTGTGGTTTACCTTGGAGAGAAGAGGCAGAGGGGGAAAGGTATAGACCGATAGGTTTTTCCAGCTGAAGGATAGGGCATCCACTTTCCATGCTTTTTTGTGATGAATTCTTGTGCAGAATTTGTCCAGCTGATAAATTTGGGGAGAGGCAAATAGATCTATGTCTGGGCTCCCCCATTTCTGTGTTAACATGCTGAAGATTTGTGGATCCAGTTTCCATTTGTGTGGGTCCATAAGATTTCTGCTTAGGTCGTCTGCCAGTCTATTTTGTTTTCCTGGCAGGAACTGAGCTTGAAGATTTATTTGGTAAGCCAAAGTTGTGTTCCACAATGCCATGGCTAGTCTGCAAAGGGGGTAGGAATGTGTATCCCCCTGCTTGTTTATGTACCACATAACCGTGGTGTTGTCCATCTTTATCAGTAGTTGTCCTGGATAAAGTAAGTCCTTGAAGGCTGTCAGAGCATTCTGAACAGCTAGCATCTCTTTCTGGTTGATATGCAGATGCATTTGTTTTGGGCTCCATTTGCCCTGAATGCATCTCCCCACCAGGTGGGCCCCCCAAGCATAGTCTGATGCATCTGTAGTTAGGGTTTGGGTGGCAGGGGGTAGAGTGAATGACAGTCCCTTGTTTTGGTGACATGTCTCCGCCCACCAAAGAAACTCCTGTTGTAGGCAGGGAATGAGAGGAATCATTGTTTCCAGACTGTGACAATGTTGACTCCATAAACTCTTTAGGTACCATTGAAGTTTCCTCATATGCAGTCTTGCATATGGAATTATTAGAATGCAGGATGCCATGAACCCCAAAGCCTGCAGAATTTGTCTTGCAGATAACTGGGTTTTTGTTGCCATTTGTTTGAAGTATACTGTCAGTTGCCTTTGTTTGTCTGGCGTAAGGTAAGCCATCTGGGCAGTTGTATTCAAGCTTGCAACCAGGAATGTAATAATCTGAGAGGGTACCAGTTGGGATTTATTTTCGTTTATTGTGTACCCTAGGCATGTTAGAAGACTTTTTACAAATGCCAGATGTTGAAGAAGAGTGTCCTTGTCCTCTGCTTGAATGAGACAGTCGTCCAGATAAAGATAAATTTGTATGCCTCTTTGTCTGCAGAATGCAATTACTGGTGCCAGACATTTTGTAACGACCCTAGGTGCAGTAGATAAGCCAAAGGGCAGTGCAGAGAATTGGTAATGCAAAAAACCTGCCTTGAAGCGGAGGTATCTTCTGCATGATTCCCTTATTGGGATATGCAGGTATGCCTCTTTTAAATCTAGAGTCACTAACAAAGCATTTCTGCCCAGCATAGGCAGTAGCTGTTGTAAAGTCAGCATTTTGAATTTTGGAATGTCCAGGAATGTGTTCAAAATTGATAAAACCAGTATTGGACGCCAAGAATTGTCTTTTCTGGGTACCACTAAAAGTCTTGAATAAAAACCTTGTCCTTTTTACTTTTCTGGTACTGGTTGAATAGCCCTCATATCCATGAGGGGCATAACTTGTTTCTGAGCCTCTGCCCACTGACTTTGTGGCAGATCTGGCCATCCGTTTGGAATTGGCAAAGTATGGAAATTAAATCTGTACCCCTGGGATACTCTGTTCAATACCCACTTGTCCTGGGTAATTAACTGCCAATTTTGAGCATGAAGTGCTAGTTTTCCCCCCAAGGGGGCTGCCAAAAGATAAGTGCTTGGTGATGGTAGGGGAAAGTCACTGAGACTGCTTACTGTAGGGTTGCCCTTTGTTTCCTCCAGATTTGGAGGTGGAGGCACCCCACTGCTTTGACCTGTAAGAACCCTGTGACTGGTATCTGGAGCCTTTTGAGCACCTAGATTTGCCTTGAGAGGCTCTGTTGGACACTGGAAAGGACCAATTTTTAGTAGGCCAGTGCCTATTGAACCTGGGTGGCTGCACTTGCAAGAAATCTTTTACAGTTTGCATAGATTTAGCTTTGTCTTCCATTTTCTTTAAATCCTCTTCTGCCTTATTACCAAACAGAGTGTCATGCTGCAATGGGGCATCCAACAATTTAGCTTTAACATGATCAGGCAGATTTTGCTCTTTGAGCCAGGCATGCCTTCTAATCTCAGATCCAGTAACTGCAGCCTTGCAAGAGGCCTCCAAGGAATCAAAACTATATTGCAAAGTATGCTTTCCAACCTGTTCTGCTGAATGCAATAATTCCTGTAACACTTTATTTTCCACACAATCAGAAATCAACATATTTTCTGTTTCAGTAGGCCCATAACATGCTGTTGATATTTAAGCATATGAAACTAGCAGTTTAAGACTCTGATTGCCAAGGTAGCAGACGTATAAACCTTCTTTCCCCATCTATCCAGCGCCCTGGTATCTCTATCAGAGGGGGTAGGATTTGTGGCTGTAGAGGCCTTAACACCCTTGGGACGCTGTGAAATAGTCTCAGGGTCAGCAGCAGGATTTTTGAATAGAAATTTGTGGTAGTCAGGAACCCTGTAATATCTGTCTGGCTTACTAGGAGCCGGAGGTAGGGAATCTGGAGCCATGCTTGATTCCGAAAATACATCAACAACAATGTCTAATACAGGAGGTATAGCCAAAGGCCTATGCTGAGGAAGAAGAAGGAAATCCCTAAGCCTCTTTTTTGATTCAGAGAAGTCCTGACTCTCCCAGTGAAAATGTTCCCTTAAAGTATGCAAAGTTTCTCCAAAAGAGTAATCCTCAGGAGGAGATGCAGATGGGATGGATTCCTCTGCATCAGAATCCTCATAGGGTGGAATGGAAAATTCCTGATCAGAAGAGGAATCAGAAGAAATGGAAACCTGATCTGAAGATTCATAATCAGTGCCTTGCCTAGGCCTCTTAGCAGGGTGGGGTTGGGAACCTTTGATCAAGGTAATTAAGTCCTCAGCCATTTTGATCATCTGCTTTTTAGGCATAGGGGCTTGAGCACGTGGCTCATGCATCAGTTTTTTAAACATAGAAGATGCTTTTGACCTTGTTTTTGAGGCTGGCGTCGGTTTTATATAAAAATGTTGAGGCCTAAAAACACCCTCAGAAGCCGGTGCCTGCTCAGCGTCTCCGGACCCATCCAAGGGAGAGACATCCATGGGTTCAATACTCTGAGAATCTCGCTGCATACCGGACTCCGAATGGGTCTTGGTAGAGGCCTGCAACTCAAAAGTAGCAGGTATCAGGGGCTGAGAAAGCGCCTCACTGAGTACCGGCGAACCGGCGACTGGCTTACGAGAAGCTTCATCGGTTTTGGACCTCAACGGTCTGTCTCTGTCTTTTTCTTTGCGTTTTTTGTGAACTCCGGTAGTCGGATTGCTAACCGATGACATTTCAGGATAATTAAATCTTGATCCAAAATATTTAGAAGCAAAACTATACCGACTCTTAATAGTGCATTGGTTAAAACTAGCACAAAACCAACAGCAAGGCACGTTATGATCTTGGCCTAGGCAAGAAATACAGTATAAATGAAAATCCTTATGAGGTATTTGCTTCCCACAAGTAATGCAATTATTAACTTTTTCTGACATCGGTAAGGAGCAAGAAAAAGTTTCCCCAACGGGGTACTTAGCTTTAGTTTGAAGACTTTGTTTCTGAAACTCGAATGTGAAAATTTCAGGAGTCGGCCAACCGGCACTTGTGAACTGCTTCTGCTTTGGGCACCGTGCGGCAAGAAAGACTGAATAAAATGGCGTTGGCTGCATGTTTTATACCCCTGACAACCTGACGTCACAGAAGAGGAGACAGCAACTGATGCAGAACCCATGACTTTGTTATTCAGGCCAACTGAGGGCAACCTGCCAGCAGATTACCCCAAATGTAATGACTGCAACAGTGAAACACAAAGAACATCCTCATGGCTTCTCAACATAATGGGTAGGAGTGTGTTCCTCTCTGTTTGTTTAGATACCAGACTACTGACATATAACCTGCCTGAATAGCTATAACTACTAAAATTACTAAATATCCTAGAGAAGACTATCTATCTAAGAAAAAAACACTAAATTACTACTATTCTATAGGTGAGGAGCAAGGAAAGAACACAATTTCTTTTGAAAAAGAACAAAGTTCAACAGTGCCCTCGAAAATGCATCCAAAATCTTCCACAGCAAATGAGATCTAGGGTGATTAGGTGAAGCATGTGGAACTGTGGGTAGGGGAGGAGTCAGAGCCCTGAAGCAGGATCTTCCTAATCAGTGCCGGGGTTGGATCCCGTCAAATCTGACAACCCATAGTTGAATCAGATGAAAACAGAAAATATTGGATCAAAGAGTAATGTATTTTATTTAACTAACATTAAAGAGAAGGTAGAAATTAAAGGCTGACAAAGATACTAACACTAAATCCAGAAATGTATTTAAAATATGAAGAAAAAAAAAACTGAAAACAACAGGAACTAAATGTATTACACATACATTACTGTACAAAGACCAATTTCAGCCTCAGCCCAGGGAGAGTTAAAAAACTGATAAAGAATAAGGAAAACATGATTAAAACATAGAATGGAAAAACACAGTTACATACAAAAACATAAAACATATATGTACAACAAATGAAACAATCGTCGAATACAAGTACAACGGGCGGATGAAGTAGACTTGATAAAGCATGAAAGCTGTGCAAATGTTAAGGGGGAGGTGGAGGTGATTAGGATAAAACCAAGTTAAATATGCAAAAAGGATACAAACTTAGTAAAAGCATAATGTCAGGGAACTTTGCAAAGTTTGTTGAAAAGTGTTTCAAAAAGTTATGCGTGAAGATGGTTTAAATGACTTATTTAACAAATTATCTATGGAGCCTTTTCAACCATGAGTTGTGCAACAAAGCCATGGGTAAACACTACATACACACAACACAACATACATACAGATGTATATGAACATACACACATACATTAAGACTGGACAGACTACAGAATATGCTTTTCTGATTTTAGTAGATACAAACTGGTCGAAGTTTAAATTGCTGTCTTCCACAGGCTCTGGATCTTTAATGGCGGTGCCACATTTTAAGATTCAATCATTTATTTTGCAATCATAACTTATGTTCTTTTTGCAAAATTTCACAACTGGCTACTATAATCTAAACTGCTCCTAAATCCAAAGAAAACTAAGCTAATGGCATTCTCACCTCCAACCCAGCAAACAAACAACTGCAACTTAAAAACATTATTAGTTAATAATATTAGAACTGAGTGAGTACATAATATAAAATTATTGGGTACAATAACTGACCACAGATTAAGAGTTGATTAGCACATCTAATATGCTGCTCAAAAACTCCCAGTTTACACTAGGACTTTTTTATAAAGTCAAACCTTTTCTATCAGACCATACACTTAAGACCATAGCTCAAACCTATCTACATCCTAGTCTTCTATGTACCTTATCAGTTTTGACTAACCTACAGTTCTCTCATCTATCTAAAATGGCACTAAGATTGCAAAGTTTGCAAGTAAGCTCATTAACTTAACTCATAACTGTATTACACTTTAGGTAGCTCCAGCCAATTAGGGGCCTAATCTATTAGACTACCTCTACATTAAGTCTGCCCACAACCTATAGCCCAGACAGATGCTCTGCCACCAACCATTTATTAAATTGGTACTCACCTCAGAAACAGACCTGTGCTCACTGAAATGACATTTAGTCTTTTGGTTTTTCCCGGTTAGGGGTCACCACAGTGAATCACCGATCCGCTTATGATTGGCAGTGAATTTTTATGGTGTCTAGTTGCCAGTCTGGCACCCAACCTTCAGTGAAGGCACACACACACATCTACCTGCATGTCTTTTTAAAGTTCAGTCAGCGCTTACTCAAAAATCTAAAAATCATAATGGCCACTGTCTATACTCTGTGTATGTTGCTAAATGGTGGAATTCCACTTCAACAAACCTCAGAAATATCTAATTTTGTCTACTACTCAAAACCTTGCTGAAAACATAGTATAACTACACTGGAAAATAATACTGAATGTTTTTTACATACATGTGACATTAATATGCTGAAAATAATACAACTGCACTTAACATGGTGATCAATGCTTAAACTATATATATATATATATATATATATATATATATATATATATATATATATATATATATATTAGTGTATGTTTTTAATGTTAGCTCATTCTAATTGCCTGTGAAAAAGTATGTAATATGGAGTTTTTCTACCCAGGCCTCTGCTGAAAAGAGGCATTTAGACTTTTCAAGTAATCAAAGACAAAAAAAAGTAACTAAATAAATTTACTGACATTAAAGGTGAGGTAATTAATATTGCATCAGCTGTGTATTTTAAGACCCCTTGGGAGAACTTAGTATCTTTTACTAAAGCATTTATAGTGCCCAGTTTGTAAACATCAACCTATACGGTTGTCCATAGCCCCTTTTGCAATTTACAAATGAAAAGAACAGTTTAAAATAAAGTGGCCTCAGTACAGTATAGAGTCCTGCGATATACCAGCAGTTACCATCATCAATAAACACAGTTAAGTCCCCATATCTGATTTATGCCTTGCTGTTAAAACAGTATTTTACCAATTTAAGTGTAAATGGCTTGATATTTAATGCTTTTAATGTCTCCATTATTCCCTTTTATGGAAAGTTATCAAATGTCTTAACAAGGTCAAGATGAACACAGCATGCACTAAAAGAAGCGGTCCTCATACCGCTTTAAAGAATGCCACAAGATTTGAAAAGCATGACCATCTCTCATTAATAAACTTATGTTATTCCATATCTAAAAAAAGTAGAATCTCTATGTCATTCCTGATAAGTACCATTATGGCTCACTAAATAAGTCCGCATAAAATACCAGTTAGGCCTATGGGTCTAAAACTGTTCAGGTCTGATGATATACACACACACACACACACACACACACACACACACACACACACACACACACAGTAATCTGGATCACTACTGCCTGTCACCATAGGCCAAGGCAGAAATGAATATGGGTTACTTTAATTATCTCAGATTCTGTACAGGACTCCAAGTATGTCATCTGAACGCAAGAAGCTTGAGACTTTATTGTTACTTGTGGCAGCAGTTATTGTGTGTGTGTGTGTGTAGCATTATATAATAATGTCTCATCTCTGTAGCACACTGACTTACATAGTTGTTTACTGCGAAGTTTGCAAAAAAAAAAAAAAAAAAAACTTAAACAAGTACATTCACCATATCCTCTGGCAAGGTGAGCACGTCACTGTTTAGTGATAACATGTTGCACTCAAAGTTTGTATTGTTCGATTTTTTAACACAGGCCTACAGCTTTAACAGGAATGGGAAAGTGCTGTCAGATAGACTAACTCTATTTTTCCGAGAGGCTCTTATCTTTGCCCAGTGTTCAAAACTGAGTTAGAAAGGTGTCCCTCCACTTTCAAATCTTTAAAAACATGGAAGAAAATCTTAGCATCAAAGAAACAAAAGAGCAAGGTAGATACTATGGATGGTGGTGTAGAACAGATACAGAACATAGCAGAAGAAAAAATAAGGGTGATTTCAAGAGCATGGCTGCATAATATTACTCTGCATTGCACTGAGTCTAGGTAGGAAGATGGAGAGGTTGCAAACAGTGATGTAGGAGGGGAGGATGGATATGGTTGCATCACAGAAATATAGATTAATGACTAGGTGGTACAGGATATGGAACTGTCAGGGTAAGTGTGGTTTAGCACTGACAGAGGAAAGGGATAGAGGATGCTTGGTGAATTATGCAATGGAGAAACATCAAAATCAAACAAGGATTAGAAACAAGGCAGTATAACACCCCACTGAAGGGCAAGAAGAAATGCTTTGGGTCAGAATCTAGGGAAGGTACTTTGTGGTTTAGAAAGAAGAACAAGGAAAGGGGACTGCAGGCAGACTGATGCATTGCATCACACCTAAGGATATATCACGTGAGGTAGATGAGCGACTGGGACAAGAGGGTAACAATGTGAACCTGTCAGGTACAGAATGGGACATCCTCTGTTTCAAGATAAACTAGCATTTTGGGCTATGAAAGGTTCTGCCAGCTGGTGCAGAAATGCACCAGAATGGACCAAATTCTGCATGTGGTCTTAACTAAAAAAATGGAGAAAATCAGACACATCCAAATCAGACACACATCATCAGCAGCCAAAAGAGATCATGTCATTTTTAGTTTAGCATACAGAAAGAAGGGTAAGTCACCAAGGGCAAAGACTTCAGGGTACAGCTATGCTAAGCAAGGAGAAATGGTAAAAGGTGCATTAGGGGAATGAAGGCAAATCGAGGCAGTAAAAATGTATGGGAAAGGATCATGGAAAGAGTGTTCAAAACTAAGGACAGCAGTTTGAAGTGGGTTACAAAAATATTTAAAAAGGAAGACTAATACCACAACATATGAATGTGAGCCTAAGAATTAGGGCAAAAGATAAAGCATATGATAGGTGGAAAGGGGCTGGCACAGTGGATGGAGGCAATAAAGAAAGCTAAGGTAACAAAGGTGAAAGAATGAAACTGACAGAAAAGCCAAGAAAAGGAACAAAGGCTTTTTTCGAATATACTACAGAAAGATGGGAAACAGAGGCAGACCTGACCAGCGTAGGTTAAGGCTGGAGTGAATGGCAGAAAACAGTGAATAACCACAGGTAATAAATGACTGTTTTATCCTTGTCTTCACAAAGGAAGAGGAGGATGCCCCCACAAATATAGGCACTGCTGGACCAATTCATGAGTGCATACACTATCTACAGCGATATATTTTGCTTCATTCTTCATTAATTTTATATCCAGAAAAAAACTGTCTTAGAATATTCAACGACACTGAAATTTACTTTTCTTGTTCAATCAGGTACAAAATAATATCATTTGCAAGTAAAGCCAACTTTTCTTGAACACCACACCAATTATATTCTTGAATTTCTAAATCCCTTATTTTCTTTGCCAGTGGTTCTAAATATAATGCAAATACAAAGAAGAAAGAAGACACTCCTGCCTGGTTCATCAGTTCAGACACAACTTATCAAGGAGGAAGCCTCACACTTTGATTTTTGCCTCCAGTCCCTCAGACAGTCTTCTAATTAACCTTATTGTATCAGGAAATGCAAATGATTCCATTGCCATATTCATAAAATTCTAGATTACTCTGTCAAATACCTTCTCTGCATCAAGACCCCCAATAACAGCGGTATTTTCTTTTACATTTAGCTTCCTTCTGCATCATTGTTGTTCTATTAATGTTGACAAATGTTTGCCTCTCCTCCACAAAATCACACTGGTCCATATCTATGAATTTTAGTATCACTTTACAATCAAAACTTAGTATTCAAATGGTCCTATATGAAGCTGGATCAGATGGGTCCTTACCATCAAGTAGTACAGACAACACAGCCATTTTCCACGATGGTGGAGCCTTCCCTCCTTTTAAAATACTGTTAAACAAAACCTTCCAGATCTTTATAATTTTCTTCCCTCCTAACTTCCAAACTTCCACCAGAATACCATCTATTTCTGGAGACTTTCATGCAGATTGATTATACATCACCATTTTCACTTGAAGAGGTTACTATGTTTCAAATATGCCATTCTTGCTCTTTTCCGTGACCCTGACATCTGGTTACCATAGTGTAAAGAACTCTCATTAGTCACTAAAGGGATGCAACTTTTTCTCCTTTGGGAGCCTGAGAGCTTGTATCCAGTTCCATCCTCCTAACTTCCAAATTTCCACCAGAATGCCATCTATTCCTAGACACTTTCCTGTAGCTTGGTTATACATCACCATTTTTATTTTAAAAAAATTGCTTAACAACAGTCTTTCTAAGCTCATGCATATTATCCAGGTATTCCCTTATTTATTGTTTAGCACTTTGCAATTGTGCCTACTCTTGTTCTGCAAGACTCACCTTATTGTGTAATACTTTAACCTTTGTTGGCCTTTCTAAGTTAATTCTTATTAATTCTTAGCTAGATCTCTTTTTCTTTTATTTCTACCCAATTTTAAAACTCCACTTTCATTTTGTCCCACTTACTAGCTATAATTTCTGGATTATTTTTTATCTTTTCTAATAAATCCCAGATAATTTCAATTATCCATTCCTTAAAGTCCTATCTTTTTAACATGCAGGTGGTAAGTGCCAGTGTCTTACCTTTACTTCATTACCTTGCATTTTTATTTTAGTAATCACTGGCACATGATCTGAAATAGTCATTGTATGTGTATCAAAGTTCTCAATTAACTGTTATCAAATCTAGTCCAGTTACTGTACTTTGGGGAATAATACATAAATTCTCTCTCAGTTCCTACCACTGTATTCACATCCTTCATACCAAATATTTTCAGAAGTTTCTTCAGAAATCTACCCTCCTTTGTTATATTTCTCTTCTAGCCCCCCGATACATCCTCATTGTTGCAAATAAAATTCCCCACCTATAAGTAATAGCACCTGCTGAAAGTTGATTACTTCTCTCAATTTCTTTAGGCTCCAAAATAGCAGGCTTAGGTAGAACATAAATACATGCCTGTATAATCCTCATCTCTTGCCACCTGCTCAGCACTACTAAAAATCTGCCATTATCTTTTTTCCTTCCATCGCTACAGGAGCTCCTCTAGCAACTAATTTAAGTACTCCTCTTTTCCTTTGTCCTGACCTTATGGAGAACATCGATCCTGAAATCCCTTTATCAAATTCACATGTTCAGTTCTTTCCAAATGTGTCTCATGTAGCATTGCTATTTGCACTTTGCATTTCTTAATATCACTAAGTATTCTTTCCTTTTTGTCTGTACCCGTGAGACCATTCACATTCCTAGATAATATGGAAGTGTTGCCATTATGGCAAGATGCCATTATTCACACCTATTACATATGGCAGTTTTTTTAATGCCCATCTCCAGCTTTTGTGATACATGTACCCATTAATATTTGGCAGGTTAATCATATATATATATATATATATATATATATTTTTTTTTTTTTTTTCCCTTATCATCAACATTGAAACCTACGTCATATTTTACAAGCCTTTTTTTAATAAAAAACACTCAGACAAGAAAAAAACAAACAAATACACCCCCAACACACAACCCAGAACACCATCATGTCTCACACAAATTAATGATAGCAAACCTGGAGGAGTCTCGGTTAGATTGAGGCTGGTATATAACAGAATTCTGTGTGTTTTAAAATTTCTTATATGTAAATATTGTAACTGACAAGTATTTGTATTTGTACTGTTTTAGTCTGGAGCATTTCTCCCCAGGCATCCACTGAAAACAGGCTCCTGGCCCAGTAAGACTGTTCCCAGTTAACAAATTAAATAAATAAATGGGAAGTAGGTGTACTGTCATGAGATGTTTATTGTCAGCATTTCAGGAAGTCCTAGTAGAGTACTGTAAGCATTGTTCCTGGGTTCAGTACCCTCTAGTGTAATATTTTTAAACATACCTGATGGGAGGGCGGAAGGATTCACCTTTTTGCAGATGACATGATAATAGGTGCAGCAGTGGAGAATATGGAAACCATAAGGAGTGACTAGTGAAAGCTTCACATTGGTCAGAAATATGGTATCCTAGGCTCAGTGGTTGAACAAAGACAACTGCGAAAGCACTTCATCCTGGTGTGAAAGCCTGAGAGAAGTGGAAATGACAGCAACAGAGGAGAAAAAGGAATCCAGGTGTGAATCACACCTACACTTGTCTACCAGAAGGAGTGAGAGGACTGTGACAGTGGCAAATAGAATGCAGGTGTCTATCCTCTGCGGTGTGAGGGGGGACATAGTTCGGAATCAAAGCAGTAATATTCCCAGTTCATTGAGCCATGGTTAGTTCTCACTCTGAATGCTACATACAGTTTCAGATGCAATATGGGGGAAGCTATCGGACTACTATAGAGAATCGACAGGAAAACTACCAGAAGTTGTGCACAATATGGAAGAAAAAGGTTATGAGCAGAGATTGGGGGAAATGGTCTCCTCTCATACAGGCCAGTAAAGGACATGATGGGAGGAGGTAGAATGTGATATAGGGGTACACGATCACATTTCACAGATGTGAAGGTTTAACAATGTACAGAAAAGGCAGAGGGAGATGGTACAGGAAATTAACTACACAGTATGACTTCAAAAGTACCTCTTTATGGGACACAAGGAATGAGTTACCAAAATGGGTGATGGACAGAGAATGTTTGGAAGCATTTATGAGATTATGAGTAGTTAGTGAAATAGTGAATGGGAAGGAGAGGCAGAATGTTAAATTAACAGGCTGCCTCTTTCTGCTATCACACAACTGATGTAATATACCTGTCATTGGAAGCATGACAAATCTATACCAGTCAAGATGGTATATCTTATTTTCCATAGTTAACCAAGTTTCACATTCCTTGAAAGAGGTCACTGCAATCACCTTTCAGCAGAGGTACAGTAAACTCATAGCTGGTTATACTAAGTACAAAGCTGAAGTAAGCACAGCCTCCTCTCTAAGAGGGTTGAGGATCATTGCCACCACAAAAAAGGCACATTTTTAAAATCACATGAAAGCCATTTTACTTATCTGTTTTAATTTACGAAATGGCATTCAAGTTTCTCGAAAATAAGTAAAAATGCTACCTTTCATCCTTTTGTTACCAACCACAATGTACAGTATTTATTTAATCTATTTATTTTACTTACACTTTTACATTTAACTCCTCACACTCTTCATGTAACTATCAAGAATTCTTAATCAAAGCTTTTTCTGAGACACCTATCACAGACTCTGGCTCACTGACATTCTTCATAGCTCATTCTCTCCACGAGTCTTGTCCCTCTCTGCAGGAATACCTAGACTCATTAGGCTATGAATGTTCTTGCAAAAAGAAAGGAAAGCAGGGATGTCAGGGCTGTCATACTGTGACAAGCTGATGTTTTCTACTAAGCCCTGCCTTACACTAACATACTAGTCCAACATCACTAAGTCAGCAAACAATGGTGCTGTAAGAGAAACACCCCACCTACAAGTCTGTGTATCCCTCTGTTGTCCACCAACCAACACTGCAGCACTGGTTCCTTGCATAATCATGGCATTGTCACTGGTGCCTTTGCTGTGACAGAGTGCTCCCAACACATTTTCGCACCCTCCTCCCTACCGAAGAGGTGAGCAGATAATGCCACAACAGTCCTTGTCCTCCATCTATCACTGACTCAGCCTACTGATACTTTTGGTTCATATTAGTTTGGTTAACAGTTTGATAGATCTCAGCTTATCAAAAAACAACTCAGGAACGCATACTGGCAGTGATTGATAAGTCTGCCTGACTCCCCTGTTCATATCAAGTCATAAGGTGAATTAAAGCTATAGTTCTGGTGATTAAGAATGAAATTTTATTTTATAGTTCATAGTTCATAGTTCATAGTTTAGTACTAAGCTAACTGCCGAGACTCAAACCCTGCACCTTGTGTTTGTAAGGCAAACACCTTAGCCATTAAGCCACCCTCCCAACATTTGACTGACAGTGATTAAGTTACAGAAAGTCATTGGATGGTGATGATGTCTGAAAAGATGGAAACAATTGATTTAATGTGCAGTGAAGAAGAAATGTGAGCAGATAACCAGAAAAATGTCTTGGAGATCATAAACGGATAATGTGCTTGAATGCTAAGCAGATCACAAAATGTTTGTAAGAAGTAATATTTGGATTGTGAAACATACCTAGCCTTTTGCATGACTATATTAAGAAACTCAAACTGGTTGAATTGGAGGATCGTAAGCTAATGCATGATCAACAGCTTGCCATGACTTCTATTCCTGAGTAGATAGAGGAAGAGGAAACTTAAAGAGGAAGTAAAAATTAAGATGGATAATTTGGATGGCCAAGGAAAATATTTTTTCAACAAAAAGTTGGTCAAAATGGAAGATAAAGCATGAAGGAAGAACTTGAGACTGACTGGCCTAGTGTCAGAAGAGGGTCTTAAATTGACAGATTTTATGAATACCAAGATGTCACTTGAAAAAGGTTACAGAGTCAACATTTGGGATTCAGGAGTTGATTAGATTGCCAGTATTTGTATTAGAGACTTCATATGGCATACTTAGGGTAATTTTGGTGTGCCTTATCTATATATGAAAAGAAGCAGGAACTGTGGCAACTGGGAACACATCTACTACAGCTGTAGTAGTTCAAGTGGTGCTCATGTATTGTGACCTGTCCAAATTAACCTTTCAGCACAGGTAGCACTTTGCACTTTACGGACACAATTAAAGAGGGTAAGAGATTGAGGTTAAAAACTTTTTTTTGTCATAGTACCTTGCCTTTACAAATGCTGAAGAAGCTAGGGCTCACTTAAAAGAACTCTCTCTGCAATCACCATGGGAGGTTACAGTAAATCTGTGCAACTGATCCAGCATAACAGAAGAGAGGACTAAGACGAGCATCACAAGTTAGATGGAAGAGTACGAATGCTTTGGGACAAGTTACAGGGATAGAGATATTATGAAATAATTCAGTTAACTGACTGACTATGCATTCACGGCCAAGGTACATTACAATGAACTCAAGAACTGAAGATTGCAAAGAAAATGTGTATTTATTTATGTTACAGTGAAGGGCTGTACTAATAAAAAAATGAGAAGTTCACTTCAGTTAGTGGAACTGAAGACTGTACTGTTTTAAGGAACTGTGTTTTACTCTGAAAGGGGCCTCCATGAAACTGTTTATTGTTAAGATGACAAATAGTGTGACAGGCTATAAATATACTGGAAAAGGCCATATTTTTTTCTGCATTAGAAAGAAAGAAAGAAACACCCTGAAAGGTAACCACAGATGAGAGATGCGAGGGATCATTTTTGAATTCTTTATGGCTATATGTTAAAGTAACTGTGAAGATTAACAGTGCAGAATGATGATTATTTTTGAGTTTCATTTGCTTATTGACAGTCGCAATTCATTTGATAAATGTTAAACATATCAATCAGTGCTCGGGTATGGTTTAAAAATAACAGTAAATTGATTTAAGCCAAATCATTCAGTCTCAGAAACTCAACACATATCACATTCACCTTTGCTACAGGAGGTTGTGGGTTCTCTTCACACACCAGGTAGTTAGATTACATTTTTCAATACTGTCACTGTACTGCAGCGAAAGGGGGGGGGGTGCACTCCTGTATGTGTTGTACTTCGGATGAGACATTAAACCAAGGCTCCATCTTCCTGAGTTGATGACAGCTCGGGTGAATATAAAAGATCCCACAATATGTATCAAAAAGAGTAGGGGGTCCTTCATTTATATACAAAAATAACTCTTATTTACAACATATTAACAAATTAACTGTACGAAGACACAGACAGACAGACACACACACACACAAATCTAGTGATATAATCATACAAAATGTTATCCCTGTTAGACCCCCCACTTTTTCCAAAACCAACATCTGATTTTACATATTGTTGCTAAAATCAAATTACCATTAAACATAATTTCATTCATTCTTTCATTCCATATAACCCGTATAATATAAAATAACTTTTTTATCTATTATTTTAACATACTCTTTACTTTTATTTTCATAATACCCACACTTAATCATATCCATATTTATTTTACCTACTTCTTTTATATCATCAAAAATATTTTTTACATAGTTTTCCCCATAACGTTTTTTTTACTCTTTTACATTTCAAAAACAAACCTTCCATAGTTTCTTCTTCATGACAATGTAAACATATTCTATCACTTTTCTTCTTATATGACGTTTCCTTTTACTGGCAATTTATCTACTACCAGTCTCCACAAAAAATATTCACATTCTACTTTCTAATTACAAAATTTGCTTCTTATTTTTACAGCTTTAATTGTTTTGTCTATTAGATTTTACCATGGTTTTTACATAGTAATGTTTTATCATTGCATTCTTATACCATGCTTCACTTTTTCTATATTATCAATTTTTATTTTCCACAAAAATATATTTTTCTTGGTAACATTTTATTTCATCATTTATATACTCTTTTTTTACCATGCCCCAACATTTAGCATACTTATATTTACACAATTTTACTACTAAGCTCTTATCTGTTTCATTTATCCTCTTTAATGCTATGTACAAATTTACATAAGCAGTGAGTACCAATGGGTTAATAAACCCTAAACCTCCTCTTCCGTTATTTACATATAAAACTCCTCTTTTTTTACTGGGTTTAATCTAGAACCGCATATAAAAGAAAAAAAGTATCTGCAATAATTTGTTTTCAAATTCTGTTGGCAACATAAATACACTTGATAAATATTCTATTTTTTCCATCACTTCTGAATTTATTAAGTAAGCCTTTTCTTCTGAATGATTATGTTCTCCAGAAAAGACAGGCTTGTTTTATTTCTTCTATCGTTTTTTTCCCCCCAATGAATTCTACTTACATCTTTATTCCCAAATTTTATATCTGACAGGGAAATTTCATTAACTGCAAAATATATACCCCCGATCTTTACTACATAACCTAAACCTTTATTTTGCACTTTATTTAAAGCCATACATATCTCTAGAGACTCATTTGTGCAAGTTATTTCTTTTATCCAAATTTTGTTTTTTGCAGTTATTATAATATCATCTGCATATGTTAACAGAACTAGAAATCTTAACCCTTCAGGTCTTATATACCCCCACCGCCTTCATTTTGTAAAGTATTTCACATACTATCACATTCATAACTATTGCAAAAAGTATACAACTCATTGGACATCCCTGTCTTACACCACTCTCCATATGTACCTATTGGTTTAAGCTATTTACAAGTAATTTTACTTTATTACTATATGCTGACATACATAATTTCCTTTCTCACTTATATTATATTCTTTCATTATTATCCATAAGATTTCATGTCCAATTGTGTCAAATGCCTTACTAAGGTCTCCTATCATGACTTTCACTTCTTTTCTGCTTTGCCTCCCATGCATCAAGCTAAAAGGTTTGATCCTAACCTCTGACATGGTGGGAAGTTGGCATAGTGGTTAAGGTGTTTACTTTACAGACAAAAGGTACAGGGTTTAATTCTCACATGTTTTTTTTTGGCTAGGCTTAAAATGACCCACAAGAGCAGTTAGTCTACTACTAATCTATGAACCTATTTTCATAATATCATCAACAATTTCTCTATCATTATTAATTATTGACATCCCTTGCTGTTTATACTACATATATGCTATCTTCCATAATATTTTCCATTTTAGTTTCAAATCTCTTTTGTAATATTTTCATAAAGCTCTTATAATCATTATTCAGTACTACTGGTCTCCAATTTTTAATCGTCTTCTATCTTCCTTCTTCTATATGAATTTAAGTATTCCACTACATAATTCTTTACAGATAAAATCTTCATTTAACCATTACTTCAAAATCTTTAAAAAGTTATATATATATATATATATATATATTTTTGCCAATCCCTTAAATTGTGATACATTTCATACCCTACTCCATCTGGGCCTGCAGCCAATCTATAATTACTTGCCCTGATACTTTATCTAGCTCATTTGAAGAAGTCTCATTTTTCAACTCTTTATTCTCTTTTTCTGTTAACTTTTTTACTTTCCATGTTTTTTTCTCTACCTTATTTTGTTCTTTACACATTTCTTGGACATATCATACTGCACAATTCATAATCTTTTCCTGAGTTCTATTTCTCCTTTTCACATTTTTATTTCTCTCATTACACTAACATCTTACTTTACTAATCTGCTTAAGTAACTCTACATTTCTTCTCTTTTATCTTGTAAAAAATATCTTGGCTTATATAACAATTCATGTATTTTTTTCTAGATTTATTTCATATAATATTTTTTCCTTTTCAAAGTACTTTCTATCATTGTGTTCTAAATCTTCCAAAGCATCGTTAGATGTTCTTTTACATTTTTCTTTCTCCACTTTTCTCACATCATATTGCTACTGAAAAAAAAATCATTTTTTCTCTTTTTTCTTAAATATCATCTACCATTCAGATCCGTTTTTACAAACATTCTCCTAGTAATATGATCTTTCCATAACTGTATTACTTATGTCTTTTCTTCTTCATTCCATACGTTCTCATTTATGTTTTGTTCCTTTGCCTATTTTTATATATTCTTCTTACTTTGTTTTTCTTTCTCAATAATATATCCCATCTATAATAAAACTGTCAAAACTGCCTGCTGCAGAGTATTTATATAAATATTGAATAAGTTACTTAAAAAAAAGTTTAATGTTTGCACTTATGTGTCATGAGGGCTGCACAACAATATCTTTGTGCTATTTTTTTATCTATTGTAACATGGAGCTTATCTCCCTGGCTTCCTGGTAAAAATGAAAAGGGACATAATACCAAGATGGTCTTATCCAGGTAAGTAAATTCAAACATATAAATAAAAAGTAGTATAGTAGAACTCCATTTATCTGAAGTCTCTAAGGAACAATGAATATCTTCAGATTACTGTTTCATAGGATACCAGGAGGTTACCAGGCTAATGGCCCTGAGGCCCTTAGAAGCCTAGCCAAGAGTTTATCCCCCAAAAAAGAAACCCCAGTCAGCACCTGTCACCCCTGTCAGTGAGAGACACAGATGGAACCCCTGGGACAAACTTGTGGTTTCCCATCCACTCATCAAGGTTGCGCTTGAAGAGGGTCAGTAAGGTACTCTGTTTGACGTGTATGGGAAGTCTATTCCAGAGATGGAGCAGCCTCTGGGAGACAAATCTGTCTCTCCAGCAGGTTTTGTTGATGCCGCATATTAGACATAGGCCTTTCGAGCGGGTAATGCATGAGGAGTTACACTTACGGATATGGAGCATCTCTAGTAGGGCAGGGTCTGAAATTGCCTTGTAGGGAGACACAGATTACTTCTGAGAAATCTGTATGCTAACGAGTAGAGTGACAGTGATTTGAGCCTCTCCACATAGGACAGGTGTTGGAGGCCATCGATTCTCTTTGTGAGGTACTTCAGTGGCCTTTCCAGTTGGTGCAGGTGTTTAGAGAGGTACATACCAAACAGGGCGTTATACTCAATTACAGGCCTAATGAGGGAGGAGTACAGAGAGGTAATAACATCCTTTTTCTGGATGCAATCCCGTTACTTATGAGATGAACCAAGTAAAAGGGTTTTCTGACCGCTGCCGCCGCATGATGGTTGAATGTGAGATTGTTGTCAACCTGGATACCCAGATCTCTCACCACAGGTTGTGTGCTTAGGGGGTTGCCGTTGATGTGGTAAGCAGTAGGGCCCATACGTTTGCCAAATTATATGATAATACATTTTTTTGTGTTTAACTTAAGGCCATGATTTTGACACCAGTCATTTGTTGCTGTGAGACCCTCTTGCAGTATGTTAACATCATTTGGGGAGTCAATGACAGCACTCAGCTTACAGTCGTCCACAAACTTGGGTCAACCACAGGCCTTTTGTCTTTGCCTGGACCTTTGAGAAGTAGATAGGTTCATAGGTTCATAGGTTCATACTAGGCTATCTGCCCAAGGGCATTTATAAGCCTAGCCCATAGTTTTGTGGCTTACGCCACCCCTTTAGTTTGGAGAAACTATGCCCATTATTTTGCTGTGCCTCTGTCGAGCAGTGACACTGAGGTAACCCCTGGGGTGTATCTGCGATCTCCCATCCATTGGTCAAGATTCCTCTTGAACAAGGCCAGCGAGGTGCTCTGCCTCACATAAACCGGGATTTTGTTCCACAGCATAGGGAGTCTTTGGGTGATGATGCCAAACAGTAGGGGTTCCAGGACAGATTCCTCGGGAACACCACTAGTGGAAGGTCTGCTGTTGGAGGAGGAGACACCTATTTTGACCTTGTGGGTCCTATTGGTGAGTCAGTTTGCCACCCACCTGATGAGACAGAGATTTACGCAAAATTGTGTTAGCTTTTCAATGATGCCCGAGTGGGGGGTTGTGTCAAATGCCTTTTGTTAAATTAGATATGATTTTCGGTAATACCATCCATACCAGAGCAAAACACCTTAATTACAATGTGATAAAATACCATGAAAATACAGCACTCATAAAAGGAAACATTCTTCCTTCATTTTGGTGATTGTTCTAGGAGCCAGGAATTGTCAGCTTGCAAAATTGTTCTTAAATATAACTTCAAAAATAGATATTTGTTTGCTAACTGCAGAATATGGAAGGAAAAATGGAATTTCAGCTGTAGTGGAATCATGTTTTAAGTAATATGGGCTGGGATTCAGAACTGCTTAAGCAGCTATGATAACAGCCAAAGAGAGTGACTGGAATGGCGCAATGTGGCCTGACTCCACTTATTTGCAAACACTGCTGCATATTAGAGTTAAAATGCTTAAGAACTACTCTGGCAAAACTTACACAGATTATGTAATGACCGTCAGTATGTGACCTAATGAGCCCATTAGCATTTATGTAGCATGCTCGCAATAATGCAGATTAACACAAGCAATGACGCACCACTGTTAGCACAGCTGAGAAACCTGATAAGGGCTTCAAAGTCCCTACTAATTAATTTGCATAAACTGGAAGGAAAGGGATGCATAGAACATTCAGAAAGAGAAAAAGAAAAGCAAAGAAGCACACAGAACAACAGGAAGGGAAAATTGGGATAGAGGTGGGAAAGCAAGAGTCATTTTCTTCTGTCTTTATGGGACACAGGTTAACAAGGGGAAGGCATGGGCAAGAAAGTGGTACAGGAATGGTTTAGCACTTTTTTAATTTCTCCAAGTCTTTTGGGTTTCTAATACCATGATGGGGAATGGGTCCCATTCCTAATTCAAAGTATGATTAAAGTTCATGAAATTAGTATTGTTTCAATCTTTGATGTTAGCCAAAAGTGCTCTTTGCAGCTGCCGCAAAGTGCCCAGTAATGACTCCTTCTGCAATTCGCACGAAGTTACACATACTGGTAACAATTCTAAGCATGATTGTAAATTCTTTTTTATAAAACCCGTTGCTCCTACTACTACTGGAACTGTCTGGTTATCCTTCTTCCATATTGACCTAATTTCTGCCTGGAAATCCTGATATTTTATAACTTTGTGTCTCTCTGCAAGTAAGACACTGTAATGATTGGGTGTAGCAATTTCAATAATCAATGCTACTTTTGTCTTCTTTTCATGAACCACTATATCTGGTTTTCTCACATCTATTTTTTGAACTGTTGGTAATGGAGGATTCCATGTGATATAAACTTCATCATTTTCTGTGATGCTTTCTGGCTCATGTTTCCAGTGTTTTTCAGCTACTTCGATATTATAATGTTTGCACACTCCCCAATGCAACAGTCTTGAAACATTACTATGGCTTTCAGTATACAGTCCTTCTGACATTAGTATATCACAACCAGCAACAAGATGTGAGACTGTTTCCGACTGCATTTTACAAAATCAACATTTGTCTATTTCTCCCACATATGTGACCATTTCCAATTGTGTTTTACAAAACCTACATTTGTCTATTTCTCCCACATGTTCAATGAACTTTGTAAACCAATGTTTACGTAGTCCACTATCTTGAGCTGCCAATATTAACTGTTCGTCTTTTGGTTTAAATTCACCACTCCTAAACCATTCCTGCGTTCCATCCTGATCAACATGAGGTTGTCCCAAGAATTTTCTATACTTGTAACTATATTTCTTTCCTTCTCATCTGATCTTTTACCTTATATTATTTATTTTGTGTTTTGGCACATTCAGTTGCTGCCTGATTTTTATCTACTTCTGGTTTGATTTCCATTCGTGCTTTACACCGATATGCTTCTGCTAAACTAAGCAGGGAAGTCATTTTAGACTTATTCTCCTCATGCTTCAAAACTTTCATTACATTTGGGTCTTCTGAGGTCAGCAGATATGTATGCAGCCCCACAACTGCAGATCTATACATGTAATCAATTTTGAGGAGGCCCATACTTCCTTCAGAACGGGTAATATATAATCCTGGTATGCACTTATTTTTATAAAATCATTTGATGAGCATGAAGCATCCTTCTTGTTTTCCTGTCCAACCTATCCAACACCTTTTTGGGGCAATCAGTTACTCTAAAACTGTAAGTTAGGACAGGAACAGCAAAGTGGTTTATAGCTTGGACTTTGTTCCTAGAAGTCAATGCTGTTTTCAGTATTAATTTAAGACTTCTAAAATATTCCTGTTTTATTCACATTTGTTCATGTTTTATTGTTAATCCTTACACACTCCTTCTTGCTCAAGTTCTTTTATAGTCTGTAAGAGGCGTATACATGATACACTTGCTATAACTGTCACTGGTAGTGGTATTGAAAAGTATTGTTTAAGAATAATACTAGGCAAGCACTGCACCTTCTAAAAATGGCAGGAGTAAAGCTATGGACATAGTAATGTAAGGTTTCAAATACTCAGGTGTGATGTACAGCCTGATGCTTGTCATTCTGGTAGAACACCCACAATCAGATCAGTGCTTTAACAATAGTGGTAATCCCCACAGGTAGCACAGATGGGAGAGCACATTGGCCTGAGTTCAAAATGCATGTGTAACATGAGGCGTATAATAGCAGTATGCAAGGTTAACACTACTAGCATCACTAAAATAGGCAGTTCTGTGAATATACAGGATTATGATTGGCTCAATGATTGTAACCTGCTTATTATGTGGTCGAGATATGAAGACCAAGAAATTTATCTTGAGAGTGAATGCATGGGTGAAGTCGTAGCAAGGCAATGCCAAGCAGCCACCTTGTCCTGGGGACCCTTATAAGAGGTCCACAGCAAGCAATGCACCCCCCTGGGAGACCTTCCACAATCAGAAGCTTCAGAAACAAAAGCTTTACAATCTTGAGTAAAATGGTAGCAGATGTGTATCACTGCATGCTGCAGGTGTCATGTGATGTGCGCTGATAGGTAATTAAGCATTTTGACAGTGCCCAATGCCATCAAAAACTACAGCAAAGACAAACCGTATGCCAGGATTGTGTTTTGGGTGTGAAAGACACACTGGGTTGACAGTATGTAGCCTAAATGAACCACAGCCCTCTACATAACTGCAATTCATAGACACTTAACCTTAATTGTCTCACTAGCATAACTGCTGCTCAACAAGTCTTAACATCATATGGCAAATGCAGCCATGGTCACTGCAGTGCCACTGTGCAACAGATAAATCCTAATGAGTAAAAGAGTAGCACTGGACAAAGAAGACTTCACTCTAGAGATGAAGGACAATGCTACAGCTGCTGAGGTAAGGACAATGCTACAGCTGCTGTGGTAAGTCTACAGGGGACAATGTCATGTAGGGAGAATATGTGAGTAACATTACTACTGTTAAGCTGTTGCTGGAGATGGGTTGCTCTTAAACAACTGATGACAGGGGGTGGGGGGCCACAAAAGGCATTGTCAATGTGCTCTGTACCTCATTACCACCATCTCCAAAGGAGTGTAAACATATGGAGGTTTTCAAGGTGGAGACAGACACTTTGTAGCAGGCCCTTTTTGTATTTGGCTGGCAGATATTCTATACTGATTAAAACTGATCCTTCTACAAAAGTGTATGGTGAGACCATGTTGTGAATTTAAATGTTATCAGTGGTCCTAACAGACCTGCACTATAAGTTTTCTGAAAGGTAAATGACATGACCACCATACCTGCAACAAGACATCTACACCCACAATGATATCAAAAGAATTCCTGGCATCATTTTTTGGGGTGACAGACTACTTCACCAGACAATCAGAGGACTGGACATTGGGGCGTTACTTCAATTACTACCACAAGTGTCTGTAAGTGATGCCCCAGATGGGTGTGCCCTGCTCTCAAAGTATGATCTTATACTCCCTACAGGCACTTCATGGCTCCAGCAGCCATGAGGTTCTGCACAACACATAATAACACACACACACACACACACACACACACACACACACACACACACACACACACACACACCAGTGTCTCAACAAATATGCTGATAAGTCATAACACCACCAGACCTAATGTACTGGTCAAAGGTGACTCTATTGTGAGACACACGGATGTTCCACTCACCAGGCTGTATACAGAGCAGGTTACAGTTAGCTGTCTGTAAGGGAGCACTATTCAAGTCAATTAAGCACTCAAGTCACTCAACCACAAGCACAGGTATGACTCCATCATAGTCCATGTGGGGATGAATGACTTGAGATGTACTTCACTGGACTATATGAAGACACACATGACTGAGATCTCAGATTATATGTCACAGGCAGGTATAAGCCTAGCCTTAAACAGCATTCTACCTTCTCTAAGGATAGTGGCACAACACAAACAAAAAATGATTCACTTTAAGAACTGGCTTAGTTTTTTGTGTCAGTCCAAGGGGATCCAATATCTGTCAGCCTAGAAAGACATGGTCGACAGGCCATGCTGCTTTGCCAGAGATGGTCTGCACCAGTCTCCTCTAAGCTTTCGGATACTGACAAAGGCATTAGCCACCCCTATTGTGCCTTTTTAGGCAGTGTCAAAATAACGAACCTCCCAGCTCAAAAAAACTCTCTAGATAAACTCAAAGTACTGCTGCTTAATGCCGGGAGTCCAAACAAGAAAAAGCACTCTCTGGGAGCACTCCTTACTTTGGAAGATGCTGACATCCATATACTCAACAAGCATTCTGTTATCTATCATAACCTACCTTGCTGACTGTTTTTTGTAATCAAGCTATAACCAAGCTGGTGCCTACACATTCACTCATATAATCTAGATCTGTTTCCTTTCTTCTCCCCTTTCTCTGTATCATTTCACTCTCTTATCTCCTCCTTAACTACCTCTCGGTCTTGCCAACTGTTTCCAACCCCCTCCCCACAAGTTTTTAAAACCTCTCAAATAGCCTCTGTTAAGTCCTCTTCTTTCTTCATACTCTACAACCATTCTCTTATCTATCATAACACCTACCTTGCTGATTGTTTTTGTAGTCAAGCTATAACTGAGGCCAGGGGCAGCCCGCTACGCTAGGTCTCATTCTGCTCCCCTACCCTACCCCAATTCTCACCCACCCACATTTACCTTATACTAGTAGTTCTCTAGCCATGCCCTATTGACAGAACATCCAATCAAACCACTCTGCCTAATATACTCCACCTCAAAACTAATCTCATAAGTCCCACCCACTCCAATTACCACTACATTCAACACACCCTTAGCTAAAATGCCTATCATTAAAAGACCTCCAATAACAAATAAAGCCAAAATCTTCCAACCCTCTATAAAGTTCATGAACCAGGTGCACTTACTGACTATCACTCTGATTCTTTTAATATTGGCAGCATATAACACCCCTTACCATTCCATGATAAAGGAACCTTCCCCTTCCCACTCCACCTCAAATAGCTACCCCAACACCCAAGCCAATAAACATCCCCATATGTAGCTCCATCTTCAATAACTCAACTCTATACCATACAGAACTTTCCCTTCTTCCTCATCCAAACATACCTAGCATCTCCCAGAAATATGATAAACACACAGTGAAATTCTTGAAAACTTTAGTCCACTAGCATCAAAACTAACTCTTAGTGGGGACATACACCCACACCCTGGCCCAAACTTTGAACCCTACAAGTCAACCTCACAAAATGACAAACAAATGAAAAATACTCAAGCAACAGTCACCCCCCCCCCCAGAGACAAATCTGATATTCAGCTATTAAGTATGAATATAAGAAGTGGCAACAATAAAATATATGAGATGCATGCTAAATTCTCCCTTTACTCCCCTGATATTGTACTTCTCACCAAAACCTGGCTAAAACCTACCGCTCCTAGCACAAAATACTACCACCAGGATATAATATCATACGTATAGACAGAATAAGTAAAAGAGGAGGAGGTATTGCCCTACTCTTTAAAAGCTACCTTCTATATGAACATTAGATGAAGAAACTCTGAACCTTAGAAATGCTGAAGTAGTATTTGCCAAACTAAACATTAACTCCAAGAAACATACATACAAAATAGGGATCTATATGCCATCAGGGGATATTATCCTAATGCTAGAAAATGTATTACACTGGAGCAGTAAAACATTACCGCAGAAAAAAAGAAGTTATGTCTTACCATAACGTTCCATCTGAGTTGTTGATCTTCTTCCAGTCATCACTGCTCGGAATTGAGTCAGCCTTATACCGAGCGTGTGTGCACCAAAAAACTCTTGAGCTAATCTGCTACCCACAATGCCCTTTACTCAGTTACCTCAGATTGAGTTTGCAAGTAACATAAAGAAAAAGAAATAAGACAGAGGCCATATCTTTGCAGAAACCCTAAGACACCACAAAGACCCAGAAGATCCGCCAGGAACCTTTGGAGGGGGTCGGTGAGGGGGGTGTGATGACTGGAAGATCAACAACTCAGATGGAACATTATGGTAAGACATAACTTCTTTATCTGAAGTTGTTAATCTTCTTCCTATTCATCATTGATGGGACCACGTCCCCAGCTACATGGAGAACCTGGGTGACCCTTATGGAAGAAAATTTCTGAAAACCATTGAACCAAAGGCTGTTCTTCCCCTGGAGATCAAATCCAATTTGTAATGCTTGATAAAGATATGGGCTTAGCCCAAATGGCAGCTGCACAAATGTCATCCATGGAGGCCCTAGAATGGAAGGCAACCGATGTTGCAATAGCTCTAGTTGAGTGAGCTTTGATTTGGCCAGGGTTAGATACATCCGTAAGCGAATATGAGAAGGCAATGCAATCCCTGAGCCATTTAGACAAATTAACTTTCAATACTGCACCTCCTATTCTAGGACATGCAAAGGAAATGAAAAGCTGGTCTGACTTGCAGAAGGATTTAGTTCTGTTCAGACAGAAAAGCAATTGTCTATGAACATCCAAGGAATGTAGGCAGTATTCTCCCTTGTTAGAATAATTTGGGAAGAACACAGGGAGCTCAATGGACTGGTTAATCGAAAAGTCAAAAACTACTTTGGGGAGAAAGGATGGGTTAGTACAAAGTGATACTCTGTCCTTATGAAATATCAGATAAGGGCTCTTGATACACAATGCTTATAATTCAGAAATTTGTCTGGCTGAGGTGACAGCCACCAGAAATAAGGATTTCCATGACAGGAATTTTAGATCACATGTTGCAGCAGGCTCAAAGGGGGGCAGAGGAGAGAGAGAGACTGCAGTACCCAGAAGAGATTTCATGCCTCCACCAGCTGCCTGAAGGGAGGCCTGCTGTGGAAAATGCCCTTGAGGAAAGTCTTACAAAGGCGAGAGGAAATAAGCGGGACTCCATCTGAGCCATTATGGAAGTTGGAAACAGCTGCTAGATGGACTCAAATGGTGGAAGCTGATGCCCCACTGTCGAACAAATCAGCCAGGTAATGAAGGATAGTGGCTACGGGGGCCGAGAACTGATCTAGTTTCTGATTATGTGACCAAATAGAGAATCTTTTCCATTTGTCCCTGTAAAGTTTCCTGGTGGATGGTTTATGAGAGGCCAAGATAATATCACGTACGGGTGAAGAGAGGGTTTCCTGCCTGGCAACTAACGGAAGTGGAGAAACCAAGCTGACAGCTTGAGAGTGGACAGAGTCGGGGGAGTCAGCCATTGTGGGTGAGATATGAGGTCCTGACGAGTGTCTGGGATCCAAGGAGGTTGTAGCAGATGAGGTCGGAAGGGAAACCATACTTGAGGCCAGAACGGTGCAATGAGGATCACTTTATTTCTCAACCAAATAGCTTTCCTTAGAACAAAGGGGATCAGAGGAATTGGAAGATAAGCATAAAGGAGACCCCTGGGCCAATCATGAACCAAAGCGTCTCTTGGTGACTCCCTAAGAAGAGGAAAGAGGGCAAAAGTAGCTGCTGCATTTTGTGTTTGAGGGGGAGGTGAAAAGGTCACAGCATAGCTGGCCCCAACGGCTGAAAATTTCCAATGCCACACTCTGGTTGAGAGATCACTCGTGAGGCCGGAGAATGCATCTGCTTAGCCAGTCCGCAATAACGTTGGAGCTCCCCGGGATATGCGTTGCAATCAGAAAGCAGTTGGAAGCTATCGCCCACTGCCAGATTCTCATGGCTTTGCGACATAGGGGGTAGGATTTGGTTTCTCTCCTGTTTATCTACCAGACCACGGACATGTTGTCTGACTGGACAGCAATCGTTCCGGATGGAAGGAGCTGATGGAAATCTTGCAACGCCAGTAGCACCGCACTTTAACTCCAGGACATTGATATGCAAGTTGACCTCTACATTGGACCACGTGCCTTGGACTGACTTTCCCCGGAAGTGTCCTCCCCACCCCATCAGGGAAGCATCCATGGTCACCATGGTGCTGGGTTGGGAAGCCTGGAAGGGGCGACATCAAATATTTTCGTCTGTATTCATCCACCAAAGGAGATCTTGTTTGCAAGTGTTGGTGATGACAATCTGCTAGCTCAGGAGGTAAAGATTGGGTAACCACTGGGCCTGAAGGAGCCACTGTAGTAATCTCATGTGCAGTCTTGCTAGGGGGACAATAGGGATGGCTGCAGCCAGAGACCCCAGGGCTTGGAGAACTTCCCTTGCAGACACCTTTCTTCGACAGAGTATCACTTGAACGTGTGCCCTTAATATCTGTAGCCTGTGAGGAGGAAGGGTGATCAGGCTTGACTGGGTGTTGAATATTGCCCCTATGAATTCCAATTGTTGTGAGGGTTGAAGGTTGGATTTGTCCCAGTGTATGGTAATGTCCAGTGACTCCGCTAGAGCTAGGGTGTAGTGGAGGGCCCTGACTAGTAGATGCTTGGTGGGGGTGGAGAGGAGCCAATTGTCTAGGTACGGAAACACCTGGAAACCCTGACGTCTCAGATGAGCTGTCAACACTGCCTGGCATTTCGTGAACACTCTGGGGGAAGTCGCGAGACCGAAAGGCAGGGCTCTGAATTGGTAGTGATTCTTTCCCAACCAGAAGAGAAAGAGGCTCCTGGAATGCTTATCCATCTTGATATTGGTAATACACATCCCGGAGATCTAATGAGCACATCCACACACCCTCCCTCAGAAAGGGAAAGATGGATTGAATTGTGACCATGCGGAACATGGTCTGAACTACCAATTTGTTTAGTTGGCTGAGATCCAAAATGGGCCTCCAGTCCCCTGTCTTTTTTGGCACCAAAAAGAATCTTGAGTAGAACCCTGATCCACACTGATCTGGGGGAACCTGCTGAATGGCTCATTTTTGACATAGTTTTCATATTTCAGAAGTTGCCTCCTCCCTTTGACTGGGTGGAACATCGGGAAGGGATTTTGGAGGTCTTGGATAAGATATTAGGGGAATGTGGTAGCCTCTGGTAATGATTCTCTGCACCCACTGATCGTTTGTAATAGACAGCCAGGCAGCTTGGTGCAGAGAAAAACGTGCCCCGACTGCTTCCAGAGGAAAGCAATCGGGCAGCGCTTCAGGAGCGTTGATATGGTCTACCTGAGAAGGAATTTCTGGAGCCCTGTTTCCGGGGACCCCCTCTTTCCCAAAAGAGGCATCTTCCATTACTGGAACCCCCTCTGCCTCTGGGGGAGTCCTCACCACATGCGCCACGGAAAGGACCTTGAGACTTCTTGTGCCACATCTTACCACTCCTCTGATTCCTGGAGAAGGAATGCTGAGATTTGGAAAAACGTAGGCCTATGGCAGACAAGGTCTTCCCATCTTACTCGCACCTGGCTAATGTATCCTTGACCTTAGCACAGAACAGAGCTGATGGTTCGATAGGGGCATTCAAAAAGGAAGACTTGAAGGAGTCCGCGAGGTCACAAATGCGCATCCAGGCGTGGCGTCTCATGACTACGCCTGCACCCGCAGCTCTAGCCATTCCTTCAGTTGCGTGTGACAGCAACCTCATGGATGAGCTGGATACAGACTCTAGGGTGGCAAGTTGGGAAGCAACTTTATCTCGTGCTCCATCCGTTACTTGGCCCACGAGGGTTCCGGAGAGTTCAGAGATAAGATCTCTCTGGAGCCTCATAAAATGTGCCAAAAAGTTCAGAGACCTGACTGCAAAGGTCGCTGATGCAAAAACTTGCTTCTCTAACCTGTCCACTGCCCGGGACCCTCTGCTGGGCGGGTGGACAGCAGGATTCTTTTCCGCAAAGTCCTTTTTCGTGGCTGCCACCACCACCATAGCGTCCACTGGCAAGCCTCTAGACCAATGGGGTTGATCCTCTGGAGAGGAGAGTACCTTGTCTGATCTCCTGGGGATGGCCTCAACAGAGTCCGTGTTCTTCCAGGCCCACTGCACGATGAGCTTAACCAACTCATCGGCAGGGGGGGTCACCCAAGAAGTAGAGGGCCGAGAGTAAAAGGCCTGCAGGAATACGGATTCCTCCGAGGAAGGATTGGAGGGCTTCCAGTCACCCCTCTGTTTCAAGATTTCCATAATGTCTCCAAAGGAGACATCATCAGGGGGTGACTGTAGGTATCCTTCCCCATCATCGTAGTCCGTATCTTCTGTGAGGGATTCCTCTGGGGAGTCCATGTGTTTCCTCTTACATGCCCGTTTCCGAGGGGGTTCTTCGGTGGGAGCATCCAAAGAAGACTCAGAAAGGGAAATACCCTGGACAGGGGTTCCTGGGCCTTGTGCTCTCAGAGTCCTGGGGGAGTGGCCTTTGACAGCTGTGGCTCAGAAGGAACTGGGAGGATAACCAACATGGGAGGATTACTAGAAGCAAGCACCCTCTCCATCACATGGAAAGTGGGCCCGCCCGAAGAGGAGTGGGAGCTCGGAACCAAAGAAGACAAAATCGGAACCGGGGTCACACCCCTCTCCACATGGTCTACCCCCGGGGACAGAACCTCAAGCAAACTAAGAGCGGCAGTCACCCTCGGATCCGAAGCCGGGACTGACAACATAGTCGGAACTGAGACCGGAACCATAGGTTCCACCCCCCAAGCATGAGATTGAGGGAGGGTGAGTTTCGACAGAATCAACACCCAAAGGGGCCTCGGGGCCGCAGACACTGTCTTCGGTGCCGAGGAAGGGGGTCCTCTCGAAAATGTTGGGTATATTAGCCTCAGAACAGAGGGATCCAAGCGAGGAGAGTATGTAGGAGTCGACGGAGTAATAGACCCAAACCTGGAGTGGGATAGGATCTAGACAAATTTAAAATTCCCCTGGCCATCAGCAGCTGGTCAAAGAGGCACACCACATCCAATTCTCAAAGGCTCCTGGTGGATCTTACTGATGTCCCTGAGGGGGAATCAGTCCGGTCCAAAAAGGGGCTACAGGCTTGTCTGGCAAACGGGTCCACAGATGATGAGTATCGGGTCCGTGATGCATCATAGAATGGCACCGACGATTCCAACTTAGAAACCGTCAACTATGGAATGGTTGGAGCTGAGAACGGGCTCGGCGCCGAGGTCACAACAGGGGTGGATGTCAAGAACGGTTCTGAAGTTGTTGTCGGAACAGACATCGGAACGGGGACAGGCGACGTCGGTGCCGAGACAGAGGCAGACAAACTGGTCTGAGCCGAAGTAGTAGATGGCGCTCTAGTCATCGGTACCGGGGTAGGTGCTGATGAGGCGACCTCGGTAAGCTTCACTGGAGCCAAACACGGAACTGATGTAGTCGGATCCGAGGAGGCAGTATGGTGCTCGGAGGAAGACATTTGGGCCTTGTGCATATGGCTTTTACCTTTGTCACCAGCTGGTGAAGAGGGGTCTGAGCAAGGATGTTTCTTGTCCACAGAAGGAGGGGCTGAGACCTCCATCGCAGAAATAGCCTCCAAAAAAGTCGATGAAAGTAGGCCCTTCAGAATCAACTTATTCCGGTGTTCATTCATCGTCCGCTGACTGAAGCTAGCACAAATATCACATGGGGGTTTCGCCGACAAATGCGGAACCCCCAAACAGTACACACACTCTTCATGAAGGTCACTATTCGGAAGTTTACCACTGCAAGAAGAGCAGTGTTTAAACCCCGTAGTTCCCTTCTTCTCAGACATAACAGTACACACTCTTACACAAAAGGAAAGGAGTGAGGAAAGTGGAAAAAATGAAGAAAGTAAAGAGAAAGGCAATACCAACAATGGTAATAAGATACCACAAGGGTAGATAGTTCAAAATGCCAACAATGGTACGAAAGGCATACCTGTAGGTAGAGCTGAGTATATAAAGATATCAAAGAACAAACAATAAACAAGAAAAAAACTTTTACAAAACTTTGTAAATATGTAAGATAAAGCACTTAGCTGGAGAGCTCGGTGAAACGCTGTTAAATGGCTGCACGGCAAACGAGATCTGAGGTAACTGAGTAAAGGGCATTGTGGGTAACAGCTTAGCTCGAGAGTTTTTTGGTGCATGCAAGCTTGGTACAAGGCCAATTCGGTTCCAAGGGCTCAGAACCGAACCCCATCAGTGATGAATAGGAAGAAGATTAACAACTTCAGATCAGTCATTATGGAAGACTTCAATGTAGGCAGGTTAGACTGCAACTCCCTAAATCCCAAAAATTGCATCATCCTGCATGGCTTCACTTAACTCATCCAGTCACCCACTAAGTTTAATAAGCCATCCAACAAACACTCCACTCTAGACTGGATATTAACAAACAGGCCAGCCCTCTATTCCTACTCTGGCTGTCTACCAGATAGTCGCAGTAATCCCTTACCTACCTATTTAATCAGGAAACAAACTAATCTGTCTAAACAAACCACATTTAAACAAATAAGAAACAAAAAAAACATCTGAACCCCAACAACTTTATAGAGATACTTAAACATTGTAACTGGACACCACTGAAACTGCTACCCCTCCAGGAAGCCACTGACTACTTCAACTTCGCCTTCCTATCCATGCTAAACTCTCAGTCCCCCAGCAGATATATACATGTTAAATCTAACTATGCTCCATGATTAACAAAAGAAACACTGTCACTACTTAAATCTACAGCAAGGCCTGGACGACTTGGAATAAAACAATGTCCCATCCACTCTACAAACCTACCGAGAACTTAGAAACAAAGCAGAGAGGCAAAACAAAACAAAATAAATTATTTCTCTGAAATCCAATCAAAGCACAGTAATAATCTGCTAAAATTCAGGTCAGCAAAAATCAATATACTTCTACCAGAGAAAATCAGTACAACCCCCCACCACCACTACTAATAACTCAGACAATATCGCTACTCAATTTAATAAATACTTTACTGAAATCATCTTACATCTAAACATATCTTACATCTTACAGAAACATGGCCACACCCCGGTGTAAAAGACTCAGAAATAATACCTCCAAACTTTGCAATAACCGGAAGAGATAGCTCTAAAAAAAAGGAGAGAGATAGCACTTCTTTATCCCTCTACACTCAACATTACACCCTATACCAGTAATATACCCATGTTTTCAAATGCTGAGGTACTAATCTCCTTTTTGAACCTTAATATATCAAAAATAATTTGCATAATAGTTATATATCCTACCAGGTAACAATATACCAGTGTTGGAAAATATTTTATCCTGGACATTCCAAACAATAAACCTTGAAATAATATTCTTAGGAAACGTAAATATAGATTGGCAAATCATAGTTTCAACTCCCCTACAAATAATATAAATCTGTATGGTTTTTTTTCAGCTTATCAATGCTCCAACAAGATACAAAAAAGATCTTACCTGCCAATCCACCTTAGACTAGATTCTAGTATCCTACCCTGCCAATTACCCCTCTTCTGGTACACTGTCTAACTCCCTGAATGATCATCTACCAGCTTATTCCCTTAGAACAAGCTCCCAACAACTAAGAGTACACACTCTAAATTCAGTTAGGAACTCAACTAATTTTTGTCAGCATAAATTCAACAATCTTCTACATGAAATAGACTAGACACCCCTTAAACAATTACCACTTAATGATGCTGTACTATACTTTAATAACACCTTCCTTCACATACTTAATACACTAGTTCCCATTTGTATGAAAATAATCAAAAAGAACTCAGCACTATGGCTCTCTAAGGAATGTAAACACCTGATGAAGCAAAGGGACCTTGCCTGGTCAACCTGGAAACAAAATAAAAATGTACAAAATCATGTTAATTTCAAAACACTACATAACAAAATGGCAAAACTAATCAGCAGAGATAAGAAGTCATATTATTCCCAGCTTTAACTCCAGCATAAAATCAACCCCAGTAAATTTTGGCACTCCATATCTTCTCTACTTAACCCTAAAAGAAATGGAGAGCACACCCTATCACCAGATACCCCTCCATCACAAATAGCCAAAAATTTTAACAAGCACTTCATAAAACCAATTTCGGACCTATTAACTAACACCCCTAATGCTGGACCCCACCCCACCCTTCAACCTATTCAGACACCAACTCCAGGCCATCAACTACTTCTAATCCAGTCATAACTAACCCTCCTACTCAACAAAATGTCATATAAACCCAATTCTCATTTCTGCCCATACCCACTGTCAGCATTAAGAAACTGCTACAAAAACTAAAACCCTGCTCTACCTCAGCGGATAATCTCCCACCATACTACCTCAAACTGGCTGCTAACCCAGTCGCCTACCCAATCGGTATCCTTACAAATAGGTCTTTATCTGAATCAGAAGTACCTACCATATGGAAACATATCTAACATCACCTCTATCCACAAAGGAAGCAACTCTTTTGCTCCATCAAATTTCCATCCTATATCCATCTTGTCACCCATATCCAAAATTCTCGAGAGAGGTATCCATCAGCAGGTAATGCAATATCTATTGAAAAACAACCTTTTAACCAAAACCCAACATGGCTTTCGACCTAACCACAGCACAGCTACAGCCCCATTATCTTTTACAGACACAATGAACAAGGTCAGAGATGCAGGATGCTATACAGCCTCAGTATTCCTTGATCTCTCCAAGACCTTTGACAAAGTGTCTCACCCGTTACTTTTGAACACACTGTCTAACCTAGGCTTCTCACATAACACAGTAAAATGGTTTCAAGCTACCTCAAGGATCGTAAACAAGCAGTGAAATGGTCCAATGAACTCTCACCCTTCCTCCACAACCCTACTGGAGTCCCCCAAGGCTCCATCCTAGGACCCCTACTCTTCAACATTTTTACAAACAACCTTCACACCGCCTCTCACCCTGGGACCCTCATTCAGTATGCTGATTTTACACCATAATCTGCACTGCTCAATCACTACCAGAACTACTTTCAAAAACTCAACAGTCTTACTGCAGTCGAATCCTGGCTAAGAAATGGCCAACTCTTTCTTAATCCAAAGAAGACAAAACTAGCACTCTTTTATCCGAAAAACACCTCCCCTGCCACTGATCATTTCAACATCCTTGGATCTGACAACATTGTCATAGAAATAGTGCAGGAAACCAGACTTCTAGGTGTTATCATTGACAATAAACTTTCATTTGACCCCCATATACAGCAAAATATAAAGAAAACTCATCAAAAACTTGGACTCTTATATAGAAACAAACATTTCTTTACTGCAGTAACCAAAACTACCCTTGCAAAAACATTTTTACTTTCCTCCCTTTTTTACGGTGCCCCTATCTTAACTAACTTACAAAATTCTACCCTAAGCTAGTTGGAACAGTGCTACAACAAAGTTGCAAAGTTTGCCACACTCTAAATATCACACACACCACTGTAAACCACTCCTAAAATTAAACTGGCTTGAACTCCCCAATCCACTTGCCTTTATTCAGCTATCCACCTTGCACAACCTTATTTTCAAGCCTACTGCCTGCCCTGCACTAACCAGTCTAGTCACACCTTACACACCAAATCAATCCCTACGATCAGAAGACAAAAACCTCTCAGCTATCTTAAAACCCACAAGAAAACCTAGTCACTCTCTGTATTCATACTCTGTCTCTATACTTTGGAATTCACTATCTCTAGCTACCAGGTCTATGCCTGGCCTAACCCATTTCAAAACGTCTTTAAAAAAATCATCTCAAAAATACATGGCTCTGCTCCTGCATAAAGCCTGCCTACTGCTCAGGTCTTCCTCTTTCTGTCACATTTCAATCCCTCACAGACTATAAGATCCTAAGGCTCTTCTAACTCCTTCTCTGCTTCTATACCAAATCCTTAAGCTACTGCTCAGACTTTATTGCTTCTATTCTTCTTAACTATCTATCTGCATCATTAACTTTCTGGCTGGTATTTTCCTAACTGAAACTAACATTCTATTTTGCATGTACTGTTACAGTCAACCAGCGGTGGTGGTGCTGCGGTAGCATTGTCCGCCTCACAGTAAGACGCTGTCCGGTTCGATTCTCAGCTAGAAGCTCTTCCGCATGGAGACGTGCGTGAATGGGTGTACCTTCGTTGAAGGTTGTGCGTCAGAGCTGGTAACTCGGCACGTAAAAATCAACTACCAATCATTAGCGGACCGGAGTTCCGCTGTGGCGACTCCTAACCGGGAAAAGCCGAAAGACACAAACAAACAAACTGTTTCAGTCAATGTCACACATTGCACTACCTACGTACTACTTTTTTTGGACACTGCCTACACCATGTATGGTGACAGTGACTATTATTGTCTGTAATGTTTTAACTGTATAGAATTGTCTAGATGTGTAGTAATATATTGCAATATCTTGTAGCAGTTTGTTCTTTCAACTTATTTTTCTGTATAGTATTTCTAATGTAATTTTTATTGTATTGGATTATACTGTATTTGTATTGTACTGTATGTGGTGCTTTTCTCCCTGGGTCACTTCTGAAAATATATTCTGTAGACCCAGTCAGACCACCCCGGTAAACAAATGTCAAATAAATAATAAAATAAATAAATAATCTTAGCACTGTCCAACAATCAAACCCCCTCACCTATCAAAACTACCACTGCCTCTCCCAGCATTAAATCAACCTTATCCCTGCAACCTGTACCCACTGACATAATCAACAAAACTACTACATTAGCTGCAGACAACTTACCTGCTGAGTTCCTAAAACTAACAGGAGACGGAACAGCTTATCCTATATCAGTTCTTTTCAGTAGATCCATAGTGGAACAACAAGTCCCTCCCATTTGGAAAACCTCTTACGTTATACCTCTACATAAAGGGGGCTCTTTAACAGATCTCTCTAACTACCGCCCAATCGCAATGTTATCACCACTGTCTAAAATAGAGAGGGTTGTTAACATGCAAGTTACTGATTATCTGCATACTAATAAACTGCTAACAAACACTCAGCACGGTTTTCAACCATTTCATAGCACATCAACCGCCCTAATGTCATTTACCAATACTGTCAACTATCACAGGAACAATAATAATGTATCCTCTATCTTCCTTGACCTATCAAAAGACTGATATGGTTTCTCATACTAAATTTCTAAACGTCTTCTCCGAACTAAACTTTTGCAATTCTACCCTTGTCTGGTTTCAAGATTACCTTACTGGATGAGAGCAAGCAGTTTCTTGGCAACAGACTCTATCATCCTTATTGCCAGTGACCCTAGGGGTTCTCTGAAGGCTTTATCTTAGGCCCACTACTATTCTCTAGAGTTACAAATAACCTCCACATGTCCATCCCACAAGACTCTCTCATCCAATATGCAGACAACTAGACAGTGATACATGCTGCTCCCTCACTTCAAGAACTTCAAAATCTAACACAAGAATCCTTTCTAGCAGTTGAGTCCTGGCTCACTAATGCTCAACTAATGTTAAACCCCCCAAAAAACAAACCTATGATCTTCCATCCCACTAAATTAGCCTCTCCCACTAACACTTTCAACATTGCATCACTAAATAACACCATCATATCCCCATCACCTCACACCAAACATTTATGAATCGAAATTGATTGCAAACTAAAATTTGATATTCACATTTCCCAAACTGTAAAAAAACTACATAAAAAGCTTGGAACATTGTACAGGAACAAATACTAATTCACTAAAAATACTAAGATTACCATTGCCCAAACTCACTTAATCTCTACACTACTGTATGCAGCTCCCATACTCACAAATCTAAAAAAATCTGAGCTAGCAAAACTTAGATCCTGTTATAACAAATTTGCCAAATATGCTACAAACTTCCCTGCTAGAACTCACCATTGTATAGCACTCAAGTGACTCAACTGGCTAGAGCTCCCCCAACTCCTTCACTACATCCAGTTAACCATGGCCCACAAAAATCTTCCATGAACCTGAGAAAACACCTGCCCTGCAAATATTACTTCAACCGTATGCCACTAACAGAACCTTACATTCCACTATCAAGCACCACATAAAAATCAGTGCATCCAAAAATCAAGCAGGAGATTCCCTCTTCTCAAATTATATAGCAAAAATCTGGAATGAACTGCCAGAAAACATTACAACCATTACATCGCTGGACCAATTTAAAACAACACTAAAAACCCACTTATTCAACAAATGACGGTGTCCTTGCTCTTCTACTGACTACCTTGCTTCACTTACAAACTACAACTCCCTCTGTGTATTCTACAGGAAATTCTGACTACACCACCTCCCTCTGTCTATTCTTATTACACATGCCTCAATGCATGCTAACATTTCTCAAATACTATTATACTGTTAAGGTGAGGAAATATTTTGACTTCTCATTGCAATCTATTTGAAAAATATTTGAAAGTGTGGAATGTCACTTGGTTTCTCAATCTTTTTATACAAGAACATATAATGTTGTAATGTCCTCTATACTTAATCTGTTTAATTTTGTGATTACCTAGTAATTGTTTAAACTTATTGTATATTATCTAACTTTGTCTAAGCTAGTATTTTACTTGTTGTACTATGTATACTACTGAACTAGTTATTACTGAATGTTGAATGTGGAGCTTTTCTCCCTGGTCCACCACTGAAGAAGGACGTGTCCAGACAGACTTTCCCGGTAAACAAATGTAAAATAAATAAATAAAATAAATACATGGGCAGACTTCATGGTCTAACCACGTCACCCTTTAGTTTACATGATCAAGGTAGATGTTTTTTTTTTCCAGGGCAGCTTGTATTTATTTACTATATTTGTAAACTAACAATGTCAAACTGGGAAGTCTTGTTTTCAGTGAAGTCCTGGCGGGAAGTTCAGTGATAACAGAAAGCAGCTTACAAACAAACAATAAATTATATTAGTAAAGACATTTTTATTTCCCTTGCAGGTGTTTGTGAATTTAAATTAGTGAAATGTAGCAAAACCTGCACTAATAAGTTCCTTTGTTGTTTCACTTCATATACTGCTGAACTGCATGCTGGCTTCTACTTTGTATTTGTCTTAGAATTCAGGACTGAGACTGCAAAGTTTAATACACACTGATTGGTACTTTTCATCACGGCTCTTCTGACTTAAACAGGATTGTAAGATTTGCAGGACCTAATTAAGATGTTCCAGTTTTTTTAAACAAGTATGCACTGGTCAAATCCGGTTTCTTGGCACAGAGGAATGAAGCCGTGACAGCTCTGACTGCACCTTAGGTGAATCAAGTGGGGGCTGCTTACCAAAGGAACTGGCAGGAGAGGAAGGAATTTGGGGGAATAGGTTAGATATTCTTGGCTCTAGGATTACCACTCAGCAATGGCCAAGCAGAGCTGTAGTGTAAACAGCCCTTAAGTGAGCTCTGTAGGTCTGCAAAGCAGTATACAGGATGGTAACAGGGATCAGTGTGCGGAAACATTCACCAGTTATCTAGCAATGCAGGCCCTGATTGGGGAATGCAGAAGCTTGATACTGGGAGAAGTAGTTAGGGCATACATACACCGGAACCAGCCACGAGTGCGGGTGACGAGAGGTCATCACTCACCCTCTCAAAATGTTTTTGCAGGTAGGATTGAAGAACCTAAGGGTCCATTGGAAAAGTGCTGAAGATTGGATGGTCAGACTAGGGAGAGAGACAGATACAAAATGCATCAGTTAGAGGCTTAAAACAGAGATCCGAATGTTATCTCCACTCCTACTATTCTGGAATATGTGTCTGAGTACCTGCTAAGCAGTTTGGTGTTTGCTGATAGCAGCTAATGTTCTGCCTGTCTCTGACCTATAGTCAACAGTTCAAAATCTAAAAAAAAAAATCTGCATTTTTTTTTTTTTTTTTACAGAGGAGCATTTTTTAATACTTGCATAGCGGTGTACTATCCCTGAATCATTTTGGAGACACACTATTCATTTCTGGCCTTTCTTATGCAGAAGCTACCAGTCTGCTATGGGATTAGTTTGTTTTTCCAAAGCATCACTAACTCTAAGTACACATTGTCTGTCTGTGAGCAGTACCTGCCTTGAACTTAAGTAGGTTTCTCTATACTTGACATATTTTTCTACCTCTCTAATAAATCTGTTTTTGTTTAGCTCTGTGTTTGTTCTGACTCTGTCCAGTACAGCATATCTCCTGCAATATCAAGATGAGCCTTTGTGAAGTAAATGCTGAGACTAAACAAAACCTGTGATCCTGCACAATTTGTTGACAGTACTGACTGTAATAATAAAGGACATTCAGTTGCAGGGATCATCTTAGCAGATGTAATATGATCAGGGTTTCACTGTCTTTATAATTATTTAATGAGAAACTGAAGTTAAACAGTGCGCATAAGTTCCCATGGGATTCTGTGTGGTGCACTTGTACTTAACTAAGTGAAATGTATTAAGATTATCTTAATAATGGTACATACCTTATTCAAGTTCTGCACAAAAATGAGAAGCTCTTGAAGAAAAATAATAAAGCTTTGCCTAATTATGTCAGATATTCAAGTAATATTAACCTTTAGCTTTACAGGTTTTGGACTGGCAAGCTTGTTGTGGAAAACGTGATGGAAAAAGATCATCTGTGTTCCTATAATAAATATGTCACTGTTTTGCATACTATATGCAAATGATTAATATATTAGCTTGGAAAGGAATGTGTGATGTTTATTTTAATATATATATATATATATATATATATATATATATATATATATATATATACCATAGTTTGAAACCGTGATTGTCTTGTTGGTTATTATATTCAAAACAATGGTACATCACAAGTTATCTTACCTCACCATTAATGTAGCACCTGCAGTCTTACCTAGGCTACATTTAGGTGACTGTTAAAGGACTGACAGTCCTCCACAGCATGAGTACAAGAAATGTCCTGTGCAACCAGTGGAAAGGAAGGCATTCTGTTTGGGGAGATCTGTAGTGCTGTGGTTAAAAGATCTGGAGAGATGTGAAGTTCAGTCCAAATATAAAAAAAATCAAAAATACTTTTGAGTTCAACGATGTTGTTAATTTACTTGTAGACAGTCCTTTGAAGTTCATTTAAGAGCATAATGGCAAAAGACAGCATAGGTTCATAGTTATATGCTAGGCTAATGACCACCAGCGCCTTTGTAAGCCTAGCCGTGCAATCCAACCCAGTTGTGTCCCTATGTATCATGGGCGTTTATTAGAAGGGGGTATGTTAGGAAATTTCTAGAGGTTATGTGGGGGGTATGTTACTTTGGGCATTACTGTTTGCTTCTGTCTGTCAGAGAGATAGGGGACAGACCTTACTAGAGACATATCTAGAGCCAGACCTAAGGTGAATTTCTGATCTCCCATCCACTGGTCAAGGTTACGCTTAAATAGGGTTAGGGATGGACTCTGCTTCACATGGATGGGGAGTCGGTTTCAGAGCATGGGGATCCTCTAAGACAAACATCTGTCTCACCAACATGTCTTATTTATGTCAAAAGCAAAATTTTAATCCTTGGATCTAGTGGTTCTAATGCTGTTCATTTTGCAAATGTGCAAAGGTCCATCAGAGCTGGATCCGAGAATGCCTTGTATGCCTGGCATAGATCACCTCTCAGTAACCTGTAAGAGACAGTGTATAAGAGATAGGGCTTTAAGAGGATCTGTTTAGGACAATGTGTTTATACCCTGGATTCTCCTGGTAAGGAACCTTTGTGGGCATTCAAACTGTTGCATATGTCTGGTCAGGTACATGCCTAGGATGGTATTATACTCAATGATGGGTCGGATAAGGGCTGAATAAAGTGTCAGTATGACTTCTTGAACCTAGATGCCATGCCCTTAGTTATAAGTTGGACGACATAGAATGACTTTCTTACTACCTTGGTTACATGTTGGTCAAAGGCTAGATTACTGTCTACCAGATTCCTGACTAATGGGTCATCTCTTGGGGGTGTCTTATCAATGGAGTACTTAGTCTGGTTAGCAGTTTTCCCAAAAGATACTATAACTCATTTCTTGGCATTGAGTTTTAATCCGTGACTTTGGCACCAGTCATTTGTGTTAGACCCTCTTGTAAGATGTTATTTTATAGGAGGAATCTATGACAGCTCCCAATCTGCAGTCGTCTGCAAACCTGGTCAGCCAAAGGCCCTTGATATTAGCCTTTACTTCCTAGAAATAGATGCCAAATAGGAGTGGTCCCAGCACAGAGCCCTGAGATAACCCACTGGTAACCAATCTCTTAGTGGAGGTGGTATCACCAATCCTGACTTATGGTTCCTGCCTGTGAGCCAGCTGGGAATCCAGCAAGTAGTGTAGGGGTCTATGCCCAGTTCAGTGAGTTTGTCAACTATACCCAAGTGGAGTACTGTATTGAATACCTCAGCTAGGTATACATAGGTTGTATGACCTGTTTTCACCTCATCCCTTGCCTAGTTGACTTTCTCAAAGAATTCCACCAGGTTTAGTAGGCCTGATTTTCCCTTCACAAAGCCAGACTAGGTTGAGTCCAGTGTCTAAAGGTTGCCTATGCCTTTGTTGATCATTTCTATGATAATTCATTCCATAACTTTGCATTTTAGACTAGACAGAGTAATAGGTCTTTGGTTTCCGGGGTCAGTTGATAGTCCACCCTGTCAAGTGGGATAACTGTTTTAGTCTTTCACTCTTGTGGTACAAAGACTGTTTTGAGCCTATAGTTGAAAAATTACTGAAATGATTCTGATAAGTCATATTGCCAGCTATTATAGAGAGGTCTTGGGATATTGTCAGGGACCACTGAGGCTGTGTTTTTGGCCTTAGTTAGCACTGGCATGACCTCCTCCCTGTTAATAGTTGGTGGGTGAGTATGCAATAGGTATTTCATTCAGGGAGGTGGAGGGAGTCGGGGGTGAACCTGCAGTCCAAGTAAATTCTTGGCATCTTCCCATTCTGTTACCTTTCCTCTCTAGTTATTTGTTCCCAATACCTTGGTTCCTTTGCCAGTTTCTCTAATAAATTCTAGCCCCTTCCTGCCTATTGTCTGTATCCATAGATGTAGTCATCCCTATCAGCAAAATCTCCTTTCTCCACTCCCGTGTTGGCTTAGTTCATAGAATACTTTCTGCTACTTTATGAATATAACATTCTGTGTGATTACTGCTATTCTGTTTAAAGGTCTGTATCCAAAATCCCAGTCTCTCCTTATTCTTGAGCTTCCCCCCATGTTTCATCATCAACCCTTTCCACTTTGAATTACAGTTTTCTGCTTGTGGTATGTATGGGAGCCTTAACTGTGTAGCTCTGAAATACCCCTTCAAATTGGGTAATCCCAATCTGCCTTGTTCAACTCTTTATTAATTGCTATCCACAACTTATCCTCTGGTTGATAAAAATATACCTGACCTATGTATAAGACTAAAAGGACTAAAACAATTTAACAGCTTGCATTATACTATCCATATAACAGAGCTTCCATTGTCTCCATTTTTGTATTATCGTTTGTTTAGTCTCTTCCCGCATACCTTTAGCTGCCACACTGGAATCATTTTTAATCCATACTCCTAAATACTTCATTTTATCATGTTCCCATAAATATGGATATTACTGAACTAATTCATGTGTGGGTATATCATTTACCACTATTGCCTTTTTTTAGCTTCATTAATTTTGTATCCCGAAAAGATATGTAACTATCTCAAAATGTTCCTTAACATTGTAATGTCCTTTTCTGGTTTTATCAGGTATAAAATAATATCATCTACAAACAGAGCCAGCTTTTCTTGACTAACACACCAATTATTTCCTTGAATTTCTGAGTCCCTTATTTTCTTTGTCAATGGTTCTAAATGTAATGCAAATAACAAAGGGGAAAGAGGACAACCCTGCCTGGTTTCTCTGCTCAAGCAGAAATTACCAGAGAGGAGCCCACCCACTTTAATTTTCACCTTTAATCCCTCATATATCCTCCTAATCAACCTTATAATTTTATCAGGGAATGCAAATGCTTCCATTGCCTTGCTCATGAAGTCCCAGGATACTCTGTCAAATGCTTCCTCTCCATCAAGACCCACCAAAAACAGTAGTATTTTCTTACATTCTACTTCCCTCTGGGTCATCATTGTTCTATTAATGTAGTCAAATATTTGCCTCCCTCTACAAAACCACATTGATCCATATATATCAATTCTACCATTATTTTAGCCATTATAGATATAAACAATTAATAATCATGGTTTACTAGTGAAATGGGCCTGTGTGAAGCTGGATCTGATGGATCTTTGCCCTCTTTTGGTATTACAGCTACCACTGCTTTCTTACAGGATGTTGGTACTTCTCCTCTTAAAACAAAACCTTCCAGATCTATATCAGTTTTTCCCTCCTAGCTTCCAAACTTCCACAGAAATACCATCTATTCCTGCGGACTTTCCTATAGATTGGTTATATATCACCATTTTTATCTCACTTCCTCCTATCCTGTTAGTAATTGAGCCTCATCTACATCATAACCTTGGCATATTTAATTCTTCCATAAACTTTTCCATTTGTACCTTTTCTTGATTTCCATATTTCTCTGCTTTATACAAACTTTTATAGAATTTCCAAAATATTTATAATACTTCTACTGGATTTCTTGTTATCTTCCTTGTTATATAGGCTTCCTAAGCTTGGTGACAGCCCTTTTTACTTTCTGTTGCCTGAGTCGTACTAAAAGTTTTTGTGCTCTACAGTTATTATCAAAAACAGTTGTTTAACAGCAATCTTTCTAAACTCAATCATATTATCGAGGTAGTTCCTTATTTTCTGTTTAGCATTCTACACTACCTGGTCTTCTTGTTCTGTGGGGTTCCCCATGTTTTTCAATACTTTAATATTTAAAAAAATTATTAGTAAAGTTACAACTAATTATTCCATGATTTTAGTGACTGCAGATGTAGCATCTTTATATACAGTCATTCCTAATGATAAAGGGCTAGAAATACTGAACAAAGATGTGCGTTCTTCAGGCCTTTTTTCTGAAAAAAGTGAGGTTATTTACTGAAATTTTGGATCTGATTTTGGGGTATATATTTTTTTACTTTTGACAATGAGATGTTTAAACAAAAAAATGGTGTGGCAATGGGGGCTGCTATGGCCCTAGTTATGCCAATATATTTCTGATGGGCTGGGAAAAGGAATATATTTATAAATCTTAATATTTAAGTATGTAGCAGTACATGTGTTTTATAGAGGATTTATTTATTTTGTGGAATGGCACTATGGATGTACTGAAGAATTTTATTTTGAAGAGGGTGAGGGAGGGGCTGTATTTCACACGAAATGGAAGCTGGTTCAAGAGAAGTGGCAGTCTCTGGGAGATGCAACTTTCTCTTCATCATGGCCTGTTCATGTCAGAGGCTAGGTTAAGATCCCTGGTGCTAGTAACCTTTGTGCAGTTTGATTTTCGGCATACCGAAAATACATAAGCAAAGTGATGATCCCCCTTTTAGGCCCATAGTGGCAGCAGAGGGATCTAAAACTACGACTTTGGCCAAGTTTGTTGATGTCAAAACTAAACATATTTGGAAGAACAAAAGTGCCATATTACGTGACTCCTGGGACTTGCTAAGAGCATTGGGACCCAAGTTATTTGTCAATGAAATTCTGTTTGTGACAATTGATGTAGTAGACCTATTTGGCTCAATACCATATGATGAAGGGATACGTATGTTTGAGGAAGAAGTATTTTGGGACAAGAACTTGAGATTTGAGGAAAAAGTAGCATGCACAGGTCTGATGGACCTAGTTTTAAAGAACAATTTCTTTGTCCACAAGGGAGAGTTTTTTCAACAAATAAAAGGTGTGGCGATGGGAGCAGCCTGTGCACCTACTTTTGCCAACCTCGTCCTTGCTAACTGGGAGGACAAGTACATTTTTTCCTCAAATTATATAAAGTATTGCAGACTATACAGAAGGTTCCTGGATGACATCATAATATTTTGGACAGGAAGTATTGAAAAACTAAATGAATTTTTCAATTATTTAGGTAATACAACTAACTTCCTTAAATTCACATACAATTTTTCCTATGATAGGATTGCCTATTTGGATGTGGAAATATCAAAAACAACTAACTCTTTTGAGACAAGAGTACACAGAAAGACCACCTACGTGAATTCTTTTCTCCACTTTGACAGTGAGCATCCAATACACTGCAAAAGAAACTTAGTTAAGGGCCAGTTCATCAGAGGGTCAAGAATGACAACATCTGAGGAGGAATACAACAAAGAATGTGACAAGTTAGAAAGGATGTTTACAGACAGAGGATACCCTAAAGATTTTATTAACAAGCTTAGAATAGAGGTGACAAATGGAAGAAAGGGAAGATTTAAACCCATAATGGGTACAAAAGAAACTACAAATGAGCAAAACGGAAACATAGAAGAGCAACATGTGAACTATGAACATTCATTAGTATTAGAATACAATGAATTAAACAAAAAAGTGAAAACATTGTTTAACCAAGAATGGGAGAGATTCAAGGGTTTTACAGATCTAAGGGGTCTGGCAGAATCTAACCCAAAAGTAGTTTACAAGAATTCCCTAAACATAAAAAACATACTTGAAATAGGGAAAAACACAAACACACGCTTAGGGGATAGAGCAAATACAAGTAAGGTTGGGACATACAGTTGTGGTAAATGCAAACAATGTGAAATGGTCATAAATTGTGAAAAAATATACTTGGAATGTAGAGACATATGGTTGTATGGTAAGGGGTACTTTAACTGTGAGTCGAGAGGGGTAGTGTACCTAGTAATTTGCAAAAAGTGTCCTTCCTATTACGTAGGTAAGACGGAGAGATCCTTGAAAAAGAGGATCTATGAACACACCTATGATATCAGGAAAGGGAAGGACACCAACGCATTATATAGACATACAACAGCATGCAAAGATTATGACTATGTTTTCTTTGTCCTGGACCAAGTCAAAACTGATATGAGAGGGGGCCCATGGGAGGAGAATATAGGATACAGGGAGCTGTGGTGGCAAGTGGCTTTGGAAGCCAATAGATCCCCTGGCTTGAACGAATATATCTCTATACTACCATTATTAAAGATGAAAGCAGCTAAAGCCAAGTAGTAAAAGATATAATATAATTTGCCACAAGATGGCGTTACTACTTATGAAAGAACATAATGATTTCCAATGGAAACTTTGTTAAAAATGCACACAGCATCCAACAATTTTAAGTGTAAATATTTTCGAATCACTTTGAAAGTAATAGAGAAAATATTTTGTTTTTATAAATGTACTATGGAACAGCATTTTTTTTAAAAAGTATTAGTGCTTTTATATGTTTTTATACCTTCACACACACACTCACAGGCATATACATTGCCGCTTTTACCCAAACTAATTTTGGTTAGTTAATTAGTTAAATGGTGGTGAGATTTGATTGGTTTTTGAAATTTTAAATATTATATAAGAGGGAAAGATGGTTGTAACTGTTTTATCTGAGGAAGTCTAATGGTTGACGAAAACGCATGTTCTAATAAAGCGTTCATACAGACATTCAAGTGGTTACGGGTGTTCCTTATCCTTCTTGGCTTCTACTTTTCATGTGTTTGGTTTTGGTAACAGAGAAGGAAGCTGACCGTGGTTTTACTTTTTCGTGGTTTACATTAGCGGCATGGAGAAGGATAAGGAGGCACAGCCTGGCAATGACGAGAGTAGCCAGGCAAGAAGACTGATAGGACAACTCACAGCGTTGGTGGATTTGTTGACGCCTCTCTGTGAGGCAATGGTTGTGTGCACACAGTGTCCGGAAGTAGGCAAAGGCATTGACGAGGAGCGATCTCGCCAACTACAAACAAAAAGGAAAAGACATTGCCTAGAAGGGGAATTAAGAAATGAAAGTGGAACTGAACCGAAGGGTGCATCTTTCAACCCCGCAGCAACGCCTATTATTTTCCAGGATGCCGACAACGACGACCTTGATGGCAGTGTTATTTCGACTTGTGAACCGAAGGAACGGTCACAACAAGGTACTTTTTTATCTCCAATACATCGGAGATGAATAAATGGCTTAAGGAGCCTTATGATATTAAATTTAATGACAAAAATGACTTTTATAGTAAACGGACAGCCAACACTGAAACTTTTGAGAAAAAAATGGACAGTTTTTCTAAATTACTGTATAAATATAAGGCTATTACAATTGAAAATGGTTATCTGAAGGAATGTTTACATCGTGGCATTGTTCCTAAGGGATTACGCACATGGAAATATCCTAATAATGTGCAGATAGGGTCTGTTTTTCACAGGGATTTGGTGAAGGTTTTTAATAAATGTGGCATGGATATTGTTGGATGCATTATTGAAGAGAATGAAAGGAATCTTGTGAAGATTAATGAACAAATTAACCATAGGCAAGACTGCTCTGCAATTTGTAGCATGTTACAGGCCACCCTCTCAAACTCAGGAACCTCACATGGCCTTCCTGAAAACATTGGAGGGGATAAATGTATCTCCAAACACCATCATACTAGGTGACTTTAACTACCCTAATATAGACTGGGAACACTACTCAAGCCCGAACACTCTAACCCAAAGATTCCTGGAGTTCATAAACTCAAATGCCATGGAACAACTAGTCACCATCCCCACAAGAGGAGAAAACATACTTGATCTCATCATCACGAACATGGGATCAAAATGTTCAACACGCGAAGTATACCCCTCACTGGTGAGATCAGCTCATAAACTAATCTCGCTGGAGGTCCTCATTCCCACCCCTCCTGCAAACAAAAAGACCACAGTGAAAAACTTCTCAAAAGCCGATTTCACACTTCATATAACTAGTGTGGTCTCCTTTAAGGCCCCTGAGCCAGTGGTAAACATTACTCAAACCGCTGAATCACTTACAAATGCCTTCTACCAGCACCTACAGGACTGCATGGATCAGGCAATCCCAAACAAAACTAAGACTCTCTGTACCAAAGGCAAGCGTCCAGTCTGGTGGACCCCAGCCATAAACAAGCTCTACAACAAAAGGAGGAAGCTACTACAAGATAGAGCAAAATCCTTGAAAGGTAAGACACCTTTGATCATTATAAGTAAAAAACTAAGAGCTCTCATAAAATCATCCAAGGCAAATTTTGAGAGAAAAATCGCCAAGGACTCTAAAGAGAATCATAAGGCCTTCTTTAGCTATGTTAGAAACCTAGGAGGAAACTCCCAGATATGCTCAGAATTAGTTCAAAATGATGTGAAAATTACTGAACCTACACACATTGCCAACATACTGGCTGACAGGTTCAGTGCAAACTTCTCCCCTCCCCAAAAGGAGAGATATCTATTCCAGAGGATTGTAGCCCCCAAACATCTCCAACGCCCAGGTGAGAACTGCCCTCACTAAGGCAAAAACACAGCATCCATGGGACGGATGGTGTCCCCGGCTGTGTGCTTCATGATCTCAATGAGGCATTAAACCCACAGTTAGGACAGCTGTTTAATCTTAGCCTCACCTCAGGATTCAGGAGTGGCGACCCGAGGTGGCATGCGTACCCCAAGGAGGGCGACTGTGGTCCCACTTCATAAGGGCGGTGCCTCCACAGACCCTGGAAATTACCGCCCCATTAGCTTGACAAGCCTTATCTGCAAAGCCATGGAGAGGATCATAATGGAACTCATAAATAAAGACATAGGGAACTTGCAGACTTTGGATCCAACTCAGTTTGGCTTTGTCAAAGGCAGATCCTGCCTCTTAAACTTGGTTGACTTTTGAAACAGTCACCAAGGCCATTGATGAGGAAAGGCAGTCCATACAGCCTACCTCGACCTGGCAAAGGCCTTGACACAATACCCCACTCAGGTATCATCGAAAAACTCATCAGCTTGAATTTAAACCCATACATCACAAGATGGGTTGCAAACTGGCTAAGAGACAGAACCCACAGGGTCAGAGTTGCTGGAGCCATGTCAGACTCAAAGCCTGTCACAAGTGGTGTCCCACAGGGCTCAGTCCTGGGTCCACTCTTGTTCGGCATCTACTTTTCTGAAGTACAAGCAAACACAGGAGGGTTATGGCTGACAAAGTTTGCAGATGACTGCAAACTGGGCCATAGTCGAAAACACATCTGACACAGATATCCTCCAGAAGGGCCTCACAGAAATGGATAACTGGTGCCAGAGCCATGGCCTGAAGTTAAACGCCAAAAAATGCATAGTCATACCCTTTGGGAAAAACAAGGCTACCCCTAGCTACCATATAGGTGGCAATCCACTGAGCACAGAAAAAGTCATCAGAGATCTGGGGACCCAGGTTGACAGTAGCCTTCGTTTGACACTCATGTTGCTAAAGTAGTTAGGAAAACCTTCTATATCACCCACCTGATCATGAAGGGATTCACATCTAGATCAAGGAGGTCATCGTCCCCTGTACTCATCACTTATTAGACCTATGATTGAGTACAATGCCCGTTCGAATGTATCTGACCAGACACCTGCTGCAGCTTGAAAGGCCCCAAAAGTTCCTCACCAAAAGGATAAAGGGTCTCAAAAATATGTCTTATGCTGCCCGACTGAAAGAACTCCAGCTCTATTCAGTCTCATACCGCTTGCTCAGAGGTGACCTGTGCCTGACATATAAGGCCATGTCAAACCCAGATTTGATGAATATGCTTCACCTCAAAAATCTAGATCCCTCAGAACCACAAGGGCGGAGACTTAAACCTTGACACGGTTATAAATAGAATGTGCTGGAGGGACAGATTCATCACCCAGAGACTCCCTATGCTGTGGAACAAAATCCCGGTACATGTGAGGCAGAGCACCTCTCTGGTCTTGTTCAAGAGGAATCTTGACCAATGGATGGGAGATTGCAGATATACCCCAGGGATTACTTCAGCGTCACTGCTTGACAGAGGCACAGCAAAATGATAGGCATAGTTTTTATTCAAACTAAAGGGGTGGCGAAAGCCACATAACTATGGGCTAGGCTTATAAATGCCCTTGGGCAGATAGCCTAGTATGAACCTATGAACCTATGAACCTATGAATAGGTGAACTGGATTCACAAATTAAGGGAGATCTCCTTTTTGACATTAAAGAAGAGAAACATAAATATTTTAGTATAAAAGGGGAGATAGAACAAAAATGCAATGAACTAGTGGCAAGGAAGTCAACTAAATTAAGAAGAGATATTTTGGAGTATAAGAATAATACTAGTTACCCCAACCCAGTTAGCAATTTAACTCCCTCATATCGGAATAACAACAGAAACAAATGGGTAAGCAGAAACAGAGTAGGTAGTATGGAGTATCAAAGAGAAGCTTCAGAAATTGAAACAAACAATTTTGACTATGACATAGAATTCCCACCCTTAGAAACATCACGAAATGAATATAGTTTAAAAGAAAGGAATCATTGGGATTTTCAAGGGAGAGGGGGGCTAAGAGGAAGGGGGTATTACAGGAGATAGAAACCCCCGTTCACATCACAGATGAAAATAAAACGATAGAGCAAGATGGTAACAAATTTACTTTAAATGCTTTTACAATTTATAACTTTAATAATCTACAGCTAACCAAAGAACACTTTTCACTAATGGAAAAAGGGTTTAAATTTATACCATCAAAGAGAGGGGATAGGGTACAAACAACATTGGACATAAAATTGTTTCTAAGAAAAATGAACTTAGAATTGCTATATAGTAATGAGAAATATGGTATAGATAGAAAAACCATACACGCAACTGAAGAACAACAAATTTTGAAAAATAAGTCTATTTTTAACCCACCCATACATGCACAGCTTAAGAATTTTGAGAATATTATGGAAGAGGGTATTAAAAAATTGGACAAGAAGGTTAAATATGTTAACAACTTGGGAAAAACTGAAAGGAAAAGTTTGGAAGATCTGAAAAACAATAAGGGGATCAGAGTCATGAAGCCCGACAAGGGCGGAGGAATTGTTATAATGGAGTCTACGCAATATGAGGGCAAAATGAATGACATTCTTAGGGACGAAACAAAATACAAAGTTGTTTCCCGTAATGAGATTAACCTAGCATACAGGAAGATTGACATGACATTATCAGATATGGAAACGGAAAAAATTTTAGATGAAAAAATGTTTTCATATTTAAAAACCAACAAACCAAGAATACCGGTAATTTTCGGCATACCGAAAATACATAAGCAAAGTGATGATCCCCCTTTTAGGCCCATAGTGGCAGCAGAGGGATCTAAAACTACGACTTTGGCCAAGTTTGTTGATGTCAAAACTAAACATATTTGGAAGAACAAAAGTGCCATATTACGTGACTCCTGGGACTTACTAAGAGCATTGGAACCCAAGTTATTTGTCAATGAAATTCTGTTTGTGACAATTGATGTAGTAGACCTATTTGGCTCAATACCATATGATGAAGGGATACGTATGTTTGAGGAAGAAGTATTTTGGGACAAGAACTTGAGATTTGAGGAAAAAGTAGCGTGCACAGGTCTGATGGACCTAGTTTTAAAGAACAATTTCTTTGTCCACAAGGGAGAGTTTTTTCAACAAATAAAAGGTGTGGCGATGGGAGCAGCCTGTGCACCTACTTTTGCCAACCTCGTCCTTGCTAACTGGGAGGACAAGTACATTTTTTCCTCAAATTATATAAAGTATTGCAGACTATACAGAAGGTTCCTGGATGACATCATAATATTTTGGACAGGAAGTATTGAAAAACTAAATGAATTTTTCAATTATTTAGGTAATACAACTAACTTCCTTAAATTCACATACAATTTTTCCTATGATAGGATTGCCTGTTTGGATGTGGAAATATCAAAAACAACTAACTCTTTTGAGACAAGAGTACACAGAAAGACCACCTACGTGAATTCTTTTCTCCACTTTGACAGTGAGCATCCAATACACTGCAAAAGAAACTTAGTTAAGGGCCAGTTCATCAGAGGGTCAAGAATGACAACATCTGAGGAGGAATACAACAAAGAATGTGACAAGTTAGAAAGGATGTTTACAGACAGAGGATACCCTAAAGATTTTATTAACAAGCTTAGAATAGAGGTGACAAATGGAAGAAAGGGAAGATTTAAACCCATAATGGGTACAAAAGAAACTACAAATGAGCAAAACGGAAACATAGAAGAGCAACATGTGAACTATGAACATTCATTAGTATTAGAATACAATGAATTAAACAAAAAAGTGAAAACATTGTTTAACCAAGAATGGGAGAGATTCAAGGGTTTTACAGATCTAAGGGGTCTGGCAGAATCTAACCCAAAAGTAGTTTACAAGAATTCCCTAAACATAAAAAACATACTTGAAATAGGGAAAAACACAAACACACGCTTAGGGGATAGAGCAAATACAAGTAAGGTTGGGACATACAGTTGTGGTAAATGCAAACAATGTGAAATGGTCATAAATTGTGAAAAAATATACTTGGAATGTAGAGACATATGGTTGTATGGTAAGGGTACTTTAACTGTGAGTCGAGAGGGTAGTGTACCTAGTAATTTGCAAAAAGTGTCCTTCCTATTACGTAGGTAAGACGGAGAGATCCTTGAAAAAGAGGATCTATGAACACACCTATGACATCAGGAAAGGGAAGGACACCAACGCATTATATAGACATACAACAACATGCAAAGATTATATGCTTTCTTTGTCCTGGACCAAGTCAAAACTGATATGAGAGAGGGGGCCCATGGGAGAGAATAGGGACTGGGCTGTGGTGGTAAGTGGCTTTACAAATAATAGGTCCTAATTGAAACGAGATATATCTCTATACCTACCATTATTAAGCTGAAAAGCATAAAGCCAAGTAGTAAAAGGGGAGGATATGGGGAGGAGGCTCTGGATGAAGTGCTTTGGAAGCCAATAGATCCCTTGGCTAATTGAAGTAATATACTCTATACTCATTATTAAAGCTGAAGCAGCAAAAGCAAGTAGTAAAAGATATATATAATTATAATGTAACAAAAATGCTAACATGCTACTAAAAAGAAACATAATGTGATTTCATGGAAAACTTTGTTAAAATGCACACAGCATATAATAAGTGTAAATATTTTCACTTCGAAATCATATAGAGAAAATATTTTGTTTTTTTTTTATAAAATGTACTATGAATTTTTTTTTTAAAAAAATTAGTGCTTTTTTTATTTTATTTATACACACACACACACTCACAGGCATATACATTGCCGCTTTTACCCAAACTAATTTTGGTTAGTTAATTAGTTAAATGGTGGTGAGATCTGATTGGTTTTTGAAATTTTAAATATTATATAAGAGGGAAAGATGGTTGTAACTGTTTTATCTGAGGAAGTCCAATGGTAGACGAAAACGCATGTTCTAATAAAGCGTTCATACAGACATTCAAGTGGTTACGGGTGTTCCTTATCCTTCTTGGCTTCTACTTTTCATGTGTTTGGTTTTGGTAACAGAGAAGGAAGCTGACCGTGGTTTTACTTTTTCGTGATTTACGAATGTGTAAATCTAGATCCAAGGATGTTGTCCGTCACGGCCAGGTCAGAGACTGCCCTGTAAGCCAGGCACAGGTCACACCTTAGCAACCTGCAGGAGACAGAAGACAGTGACAGGGCTTTCAGTCTTTCCACATAAGACTTGTTTTGTGTACCCTGCAATTTCTTGGTGAGACACCTCAGTGGTCATTCCAGTTGTTGGAGTTGTCTGGTGAGGTGCATGCAAAAGGGAGCATTGTGTTCAATTACTGGTCTGATGAGGGCTGAGTATACTGGAATTATAACATCCTTGGATCTAGATGTGATGCCATTAGTTGTAAAATGTGCTACATAAAAGGATTCCCTTACTACTGTGGATATGTAATGCTCAAAGTCCAGATTGCTGTCAACCTGAGTACCCAGATCACGTACCACTGGGTCTATACTTAGTGGGGTGCTGTCTATAATGTAATTAGCAGGGGTGTCATCTTTCCCAAAAGGAATGATAATGCATTTTTTTGCATTTAGCTTTTATCTGCGACTTTGGCACCAATCATTTACCTGCGTTTACCCTGTTTGCAGTATATTAACATCATTGAGGGACTCAGTGATCACTCCCAACTTGCAACAGTCAGCAAACATGGTCATCCACAGGCATTTCAAGTGTGCTTGAGCTTCTGAGAAATACATTCCTAACAGTAAGGGGCCCAGCACAGAACCCTGTGTATGTATGCCTCTGGTGACTGGTCTTTTGCTAGAGGTGAAGACCCCACTTTGACAGTATGTGTTCTGTCAGTGAGCCAGTTGGCTACCCATCTGGTAATGTAGGGGTTAATTCCCAATTGGGAGAGTTTCTCTATAATATCTGAGAGGGGGATTGTGTCAAATGCCTTGGCTAGGCCAAGACAGGTGGTACGCATGGTCTTTCCCTTGACCAGGACCTTGGTAATATTCTTGAAGAAGTCAACCATGTTTAGCATGTATGATCTACCTTTAAGGAATCTGAACAGGGTTGGGTCCAGTGTTTGGAGATTACGTATGTCCTTGTTAATAAGATCCATAATGATTCCTTCCATGGCCTTGCAGAAGAGGCTAGTTACATTTATGGGCCTATAATTCTCAGGGTCAGTTGATGGTCCCTTATTGTGCAGAGGGATTACTGTTGCCGTCCTCCATTCTGATTAGATATAGCCAGCTCACAGGCTGTGGTTAAACAGGGATCCAAGTGTGTCGGTTAGGTCATGTTTTAAGTTGTTTAAAAGGCAATCTGGGATGTTGTCCAGTCCCATCAATGCAGTGTTTTTGGCCTTGGAGAGTGCCAAGATGACCTGCTGTCTTGAGATAATAGGCTGAGGAATGGTGTCAGGTATACTTTGGGGGATGACTGGAGGGGATGGAGGGTGAAGTTTCCTCCAAATCTGTCAGACAGCAGGTTGGCTATTACCTCTGCTTGAGTATGGGTGGTGCCATCCACAACCAGTTCAGCGCCTAGCTGGGTATTCCCTTTTAGATTTCAGACACAGTTAAAGAATGCCTTGTGACATTCCTTAGCTAGGCAGGCTATTTCTACTTTGTAATTAGCTTTGGGGGCCTTGACAAGACCTCTAATAGTTGTTTAAGCAAGAGAGGGATTTCTTCCTCTGCTGAGCCAGTTCTCTCTTGTTCTTGGACATTAGTTTCTGTCTCTTGTTGTATAACCTGTTTATACTAGGGATCCACCAGGGTGGCTTTTTTTTTTGGCAAATCCTGGTTTTAATCCAGTCAGGTACAGCCGATTCTATATAACTGCTTATGTGGTTATAGAGGGCATTGGTGCACACCTCTGCATAGGAGTCTATGTCATCTGCATTTGAGGGGGCTTTGAAACTTGTTATACCATCACTTAGTAGGAGGTAATTTGTCTTTGAAAAATTCTTAAACATTTTTGAGCTTGATGGCGTATATGGTATCTAGTCTTATAATAACAGTGAATGAGACTGATTTATGGTCCGATCTTACCATGGAGGACATCACAAAGGGGGGTGCAATGCTCTCCCATGTCAGTAAGTACTATGTCCAGGACATCTGTGCCTCTTGTGGGTGTGCAGACAAGCTGTTCTGGCCATTTGCATCAACAAAATCTAAGAACCTCTGAGCCAGCATTTTTTGTGGTCATGTACATTTCCCAGTCAGTGGTAGGGTAATTAAAATCAACCATAAGAAAGCTGTTGGGCTGTATGCCAAGTGACTCCAGTAAGTCCAAGTATGTGCTATGGATTTCCTATTTCTTGTTGGGGCACCTATAGCTATCTATGATGTGGAAAGGGGCTCTGTCTATAGCTAAATGGACATAGAGTAGTTCAAGAGAGTCGTACTGTTTGACCAGTCTAGAGGTACACCGAAGATGGATGCACCTCCCCCTTTCGTTCTTTCATGCTAAGTTTGTGGTCTGAATGTATGGAAAGCAGTGTAGCTCTGCATGGTCAGATGCTTTCTGCATCTTTGAACCATGTAGAGTATGAGGAAAGAAGAGGATTCAATAGGGGCTGTTTGAGAGGTTTTACAAACCTGAGGAGAGGGGGCTGGAAACTGTTGGCAGGACTGAAAGATAGTTAAGAAGGGGACGAGAGAGTGAAATAATACAGAGAAAGGATGGAAGAAAGGAAACTGATCTTGATCATATATTTGAACATATAGGCACTAGCTCAATTATAGCTTGATTACACAAAACAATCAGCAAGGTAGGTTATGAGAGATCAGGAAAGAAGAGCAATCAACAGAGCAGTTTGAGAGATTTTACAAACATTACCACAGTGCTTTACAGATTACAGAATGGTGTAACTTATGATGGGGTCCATTACCACAGTGCTTTACAGATTACAGAATGGTGTAACTTATGATGGGGTCCATTACCACAGTGCTTTACAGATTACAGAATGGTGTAACTTATGATGGGGTCCATTACCACAGTGCTTTACAGATTACAGAATGGTGTAACTTATGATGGGGTCCATTACCACAGTGCTTTACAGATTACAGAATGGTGTAACTTATGATGGGGTCCATTACCACAGTGCTTTACAGATTACAGAATGGTGTAACTTATGATGGGGTCCATTACCACAGTGCTTTACAGATTACAGAATGATGTAACTTATGATGGGATCCATTACCACAGTGCTTTACAGATTACAGAATGGTGTAACTTATGATGGGGTCCATTACCACAGTGCTTTACAGATTACAGAATGGTGTAACTTATGATGGGGTCCATTACCACAGTGCTTTACAGATTACAGAATGGTGTAACTTATGATGGGGTCCATTACCACAGTGCTTTACAGATTACAGAATGGTGTAACTTATGATGGGGTCCATTACCACAGTGCTTTACAGATTACAGAATGGTGTAACTTATGATGGGGTCCATTACCACAGTGCTTTACTGATTACAGAATGGTGTAACTTATGATGGGGTCCATTACCACAGTGCTTTACAGATTACAGAATGGTGTAACTTATGATGGGGTCCATTACCACAGTGCTTTACAGATTACAGAATGGTGTAACTTATGATGGGGTCCATTACCACAGTGCTTTACAGATTACAGAATGGTGTAACTTATGATGGGGTCCATTACCACAGTGCTTTACAGATTACAGAATGGTGTAACTTATGATGGGGTCCATTACCACAGTGCTTTACAGATTACAGAATGGTGTAACTTATGATGGGGTCCATTACCACAGTGCTTTACAGATTACAGAATGGTGTAACTTATGATGGGGTCCATTACCACAGTGCTTTACTGATTACAGAATGGTGTAACTTATGATGGGGTCCATTACCACAGTGCTTTACAGATTACAGAATGGTGTAACTTATGATGGGGTCCATTACCACAGTGCTTTACAGATTACAGAATGGTGTAACTTATGATGGGGTCCATTACCACAGTGCTTTACAGATTACAGAATGGTGTAACTTATGATGGGATCCATTACCACAGTGCTTTACAGATTACAGAATGGTGTAACTTATGATGGGGTCCATTACCACAGTGCTTTACAGATTACAGAATGGTGTAACTTATGATGGGGTCCATTACCACAGTGCTTTACAGATTACAGAATGGTGTAACTTATGATGGCGTCCATTACCACAGTGCTTTACAGATTACAGAATGGTGTAACTTATGATGGGGTCCATTACCACAGTGCTTTACAGATTACAGAATGGTGTAACTTATGATGGGGTCCATTACCACAGTGCTTTACAGATTACAGAATGGTGTAACTTATGATGGGGTCCATTACCACAGTGCTTTACAGATTACAGAATGGTGTAACTTATGATGGGGTCCATTACCACAGTGCTTTACAGATTACAGAATGGTGTAACTTATGATGGGGTCAGGAGACACAAGTCATATACTGGGGATAACTCCCTATACATGTGCATGTGTATGTATGTTATAAAAGGGGGGTTCTATAGCCACCCTCCACCACAGTGATTTGTGTGAAAAGTACAGTGATTGCTGCAACAGTGAATACTTAATTGACTGTGGAATTTCTGCAGACTAAAGAGGTGCTGCAACAATTGTGGTAACGCTATAAATGCCAATTGCAGTGGATAGAAAAAGTGTTACACACCTCTGTTAAAATGCGAGGTTTTTGTGATATAAAAAAATGAGACTACAATCATTTCAAAACTTTTCCCACCTTTAATGTGACCTATAACCTGTACAATTCAATTGAAAAACAAACAAATCTGTCAGGGGAAAAATATAAAAAATAAAAAACGTACAATAAGCTGGTTGCATAAGTGTGCACACCCTTAAACTAATACTTTGTTGAAGCACCTTTTGATTTAATTACAACATTCATTCTTCTTGGGTAGGAGTCTATCAGCATGGTACATCTCGACTTGGCAATATTTGCCCATTCTTCCTTGCAAAAGAGCTCCAAATCTGTCAGATTGTGAGGGCATCTCTTGTGCACAGCCCTCTTCAGGTCATCCCACAGATTTTCTATTAAATTTAGGTCTAGGCTCTGGCTGGTCCATTCTAAAACTTAATTTTCTTCTGATGAAGCCATTCTTTTGTTGATTTGGATGTATGCTTGGGGTCATTGTCATGTTGAAAGGTGAAATCCCGCTTCATCTTCAGCTTTCTAGAAGACACTTACAAGTTTTTGGCCAAATGTGACTGGTATTTGGAACTGTTCATAATTCCCTCCACCTTGACTACAGCCTTAGTTCCAGCTGAAGAAAAGGAACCCCAAAGCATGATACTGCCACCAGCATGCTTCACGTTAAGATGGTGTTCTTTTGGTGATGCAAAGTGTTGTTTTTGCGCCAAACGTACCTTTTGGAATTGTGGACAAAAAGTTCAACCTTGGTCTCATCAGACCATAAAACATTTTCCCACATGCTTTTGGGAGACTTGATGTATTGTTTTGCAAATTTTAGCCAGGCCTGGATGTTTTTCTGTGTAAGAAAAGGCTTCCATCTTGCAATCCTACCCCATAGTCCAGACATATGGAGAATACGGGAGATTGTTGTCACATGTAGTACACAACCAGTACTTGCCAGAAACTCCTGTAGCTCGTTCAGTGTTGCTGTAGGTCTCTTGGCAGCCTCCCTGACCAGTTTTCATCTTGTCTTTTCATCAGTTTTGGAGGGACATCCAATTCTTTGCAATGTCACTGTTATCCCAAAATTTCTCCCCTTTTTGATGACTGTCTTTACTGTGTTCCATGGTATATCCAATGCTGTGGAAAATTTTTGTACCCTTCTGACTGAAACCTTTCAACAATGAGATCCCTTTGATGCTTTATAAGTTCTCTGAGAACCACGGCTTTTGCTAAGCAGGCAACTGAGTAAATGTCAGGAAAATCCTACTAGGACAGCTGAACTTTGTTTGGGGTTAATCAGAGTCTCTTTAATTGATGGCAGATGTGTACCCAAGAAGACTGAATGCTGCAATTAAATCAAAAGGTTCTTCAATAAAGTATTACTTTAAGGGTGTGCACATTTATGCAACCAGCTTATTGTACATTTTTTTTTATTTTTAAGGGCGTGCACACACCTTTGCAACCAGCTTATTGCATTTTTTTATTTTTTTTATTTTTTTTTTCCTCTAACAGATTTGTTTATTTTTCAACTGAATTGAACAGGTTATAGGTCACATTAAAGGTGGGAAACGTTTTGAAATGATTTGTTGTGGTCTCATTTTTTTATATCACAAAAACCTGGCATTTTAACAGGGGTGTGTACACTTATTATATCCACTGTACATGGACTAAGGTGTATTACATACAAAATATACACTGTCGGTGGTGGTGTCTTTAATAACATTAAGCTGTTCCAAATTATCTGGGGAGCACATTGGTGTTTGTACCTGACATCTTCAGGAATGGCTTCCAGTGGGATTAACCTGTTACAATGAAAGTCTAAAAATAGGGTGCACATAACAATTAATGGTGGCCAAAGAGTCTCTATTCAATCCTCCTCTTTCCTCATACTCTACAAGCATTTTGTTATCTCTCATAGCCTACCTTCAATAGGGGCTGTTTGAGAGGTTTTACAAACTTGAGGGGAGGGGGTGGAAACCATTGGCAGGACCGAGAGACAGTTCAGGAGGGGACGAGAGAGTGAAACAATAAAGAGAAAGAACAGAAGAAAGGAAACAGATCTAGATCATGTGTGTAAATGTATAGGTACTAGTTCGATTACAGCGTGATTACACAAAACAATCAGCAAGGTAGGTTATGAGAGATAACATAATGCTTGTAGAGTGAGGAAAGAAGAGCATTCAACAGAGGCTGTTTGAGATATTTTACAAACCTGAGGGGAGGGGGGGGTGAAACTGTTGGCAGGACCAAGAGGCAGTTAAAGGGGGGACAATAGAGTGAAATGATACAGAGGAAGGATAGAAGAAACAAAACAGATCTAGATTATAAGAGTGAACATATAGGCACTAGGTCGGTTACAGCTTGATTACAAAAAACAATCAGTAAGGTAGGTTTTGATAGAAAACAGAATGCTTGTAGAGTATGAAGAAAGAAAAGGATTCAATAGAGGCTGTTTGAGAGGTTTTACAAACCTTAGGGGAGGGGGCTGGAAAGCGTTGGCAGGATGGAGATATAGTTAAGGAGTTGACGAGAGAGTGAAATGAGACAGAGAAAGGATAGAAGAAAGGAAACAGATCTAGATCATATGAGTGGACGTATAGGCACTAGCTACTATAACAGAAGACAATAATGTGTGTCTAAACAGATTTAATAACAAGTACCAGAGATATATTCAGCCTGAGGGGGAGAAGACAGAGGGATGCAGGAGGATTAGGGTGATGAAGTGTAAAGAGGTGATGTACAAGGAGGCTGTCTGTTAGGGGTCAAGGGATAGAGCAATATAACAATAATAATAAAACTAGCCAGTTGACTTTACATACATTAAAAGTTTGGGACTAAGCTCCTGGACAGTAGGTTTAGGTGTCCAGTAAAAGGAATGTGAGCTTTCCCTTTGGGTTTAGCTTGGTTCTTTGGACATACAGCAACCGACGTTTAGAAGCAAGATAAGATGAAGATGCACATCATTAAGAGTTCAGGACTAAGCTCCTGGGTAGCAGGTTCAGGAGTCCAGTGACAGGAATGTGAGCTTTCCCTTTGGGTTTAGCTTGGTTCTTTGGACTTACAGGGACCACCATGCAGAAGAAAGGTTAGATGAAGATGCACTTCATTGAAAGTTCAGGACTAAGCTCCTGGGTAGTAGGTTAGGTATCCAGTGACAGGAATGTGAGCTTTCCCTTTGGGTTTAGCTTGTTTTTTTGGACTTACAGGGAGTGCAGTGTAGAAGGATGGTTAGGTGAAGATGCAAGTGTTGTTAAAAAAGGAGGGAACACCTTTAAATGAAAGTAGAGACTTTGGTAACACTGCCAGAAATACCTAAACAATAAGGTAAGATAAAGAGGCAGCAGTGGTATGTGGATAGAGAGAGACACTGAAGATAGGACAGGAGGGTAATGGAGGAGGGTAGAGAAATTAATTAGTACAGAGTTGTTAATAAAAGGAGATGAGGGAGAAAGTCAGAGAGAAGTATGAGTTACAGAGAAGGGAGTATACAAAGGTCATACTGAGAATTTGGGTATATGTTAGCAAGAAGAAAGATAAATAGAATAAAAGTACTGCTTACAGTACGTAGTACACATGGAGGGGAGAGGTTCAGAAAAACATAGTGCAAGGAAAGGGGAAAAGAGGCTAAATGAAAGAGACTGTATGCTAAATGAAAGCGAAAAGACTGCAAGCTAAATGAACGTAAACAGAGTAAGTTATGTACAATACATGCATTAAGACACTACTAAATAGGTTAGGTTAAACTGCAGTAAACAATTAACTTGTAAAGTTCAGAGCTTAGATACAACAATTTGCAAAACCAGGGAACCAGTTTCCATAAGCTAGCATGATATTATCTGATTCAGATTCCCTAGATAGTGGCGATACAGGGTTAGCTAATTTATTTAAATAAAACACCAATTATCAATGAATCTGATGTGCGAGTCTGAAGGAGAGGGGAAAAGGGCAGTAAAAGTAAGAATTCCACTTTAAGTTATTTTTTAAACATTGCCACCTATTGGATGACTCAAAATATTACACTACCCCTTGCTTTTAGTCGAGCGGAACGCTCGGAATGTAGGCGAGCATAAGGTTTAAAAAGGTCAGCTTTGCAGTGTGGTATACATGCTCTTCTTAAAATGTGTAGGCAGGTTACTTATAATTCCAGTGATATTTTTGCTGCAGCCAGAGAAACAGCACATAAGACATCTCCAATATATACTGTAAAGGCAGCACAAGTTATAAGAGTAACACCGCTATACCATTAATATACAGTGACACCGTATCTCAGGTCTAAGACACCAGGAATGTTTGTACTAGTTATTACATAATTATCATTGCCACCAGCACTGTGAAACAAGTGGTTAAAGTATTAACTATTGAATATTAACTATATGGTCATACTATATAACATAAATGAAACAATTGCTCAAGCTATTGCAAGGGGAACCTGTATCAAAAGGTTGGATTACAACATAAATCAAAACCTATGATAAACAGACTGGTTAGATGTCACTGAAATATTAGAACAAGCACTTTTTAAAGCAGCCTACAAGTATTCTGAATTTGCAAACACATTGAGAAATAGGCAGTCAGGATTTAGCGAGCATTATCAAATCAATGAATTGAAAAATAGGCAGTCAGGATTTAGCAAGTATTATCAAATAAATTCAGTACAGCTGTCATTAATAACACACAACAAACAGGAAAATCGGCAGCACTTACAGAAATTCAGTGGGTAGCCTGCTTGTGATAACAGCTATTCCATGTCCTGGACAGCTCTCGTACATGACCCTAGGGTCTGTTGAGGTGGAAAGGAGTGGAAAGAGAAAGGAGCCAAACGGGGCAGCCTTTTAAATGGAGCAAGGATCGTGTGAGATGCTGGAAGGTTAAAGTTAGAGCGCGGGATGGGGGATGAGAAAAGTGATGAAAAGTAAATGGAAAAGTAACGTAAATTGGGAAGGGAAACAAGAACAGATAAGAAAGACAGGGACATGGCTAGGCAGCTGGCCCTGGCCTCGGTTACAGCTTGATTACAAAAAAACAATCAACAAGGTAGGTTATGGTAGATAAAAAAATCTTTGTAGAGTATAAGGAAAGAAGAGTATTCTATAGAGGCTGTTTGAGAGATTTTACAAACCTGAGGGGAGGGGAGGTGGAAATTGTTGGCAGAACCAAGAGATAGTTAAGGAGAGGATGAGAGAGTGAAATGATACAGAGAAAGGACAGAAGAAAGGAAATAAATCTAGATTATATGAAAGTACATATAGACACTAGCTACTATTATAGAATAAAATAATGTATGTCTCAACAGATTTAATAACAAGTACCAGAAATATATTCAGCCTGAGGGGGAGAAGATAGATGGGCAGCAGAAGGAAGAGGGGGATGAGGTGGAGAGAGGTGATGTACTAGGGGGCTGTCTGTTAGGGGTCAAGGGATAGAGCAATATAAAAATAATAATAAAACTAGCCAGTTGACTTTGCATACATTAAATATTTAGGACTAAGATCCTGGGTAGTAGGTTCAGGTGCCCAACGAGAGGAGTGTGTGCTTTCCCTTTGGGTTTAGTTTGGTTCTTTGGTCTAACAGGGACTGCCATGTTGAAGGAAGGTTAGATGAGGATGCACTTCAGAAATTCAGCAGGTAGCCCGCTTGTGATAACAAGTATTCCTGTGTCCCGGACAGCACTCGTACATCACCCAAGGGTCTGTGGAATCGGATAGGAGTGGAAAGGAGTAGAAGTCTAACGGCAAGACACAGACTCCAGTTAATCAGCAAGCCACTTCAAACAGCATTCTGAAAGACATAACAACTAATCCCAAAAGAGTGGTATTCCCAATGCAACTTCATTTTAAAAAAGGTGTTAAAACAATAAACAATAATGTAAATAGTCTAAATGCCTGTTAACGTTTCATACCTTCTGGCAAACTCATCAGAACAGCATCAAAAATGTTGACAAAGTATCAGTCCAATGCACGATTTCCCTAAACAGTTTCTGATCTGAACCCAATGCTTTCTACAAAATACTGTTCCACAATTCTGCTTCCCTCACTGCAAAATTAAACACAAAATGCATATGTATACAATGCAATCCTCACATTACTCCCAAGCAAGAACAGTCAACTAGTGTCCTCTTGTTTTTCATTGGGTCTTTTTTGAAAGATGTTTATTTCCTTAAGGTACTTGAAAAGTTCCATCATAACACCCATTATCCAAGCATCGCACAATTAGCAACATTAATCTCTTTATACAATGTTAACTATAGACACAGTTTTTTTTTGTTTATTATTTTCTTTGCATTATTACTCATTTGATGTTCTTGAAAAGATAAAACTACAGGATATCTATGAACAATACTTCCAATGTCTATAAATAAAAACAGTATTTTTAATTGGTGATATTTATTCCTCTGCATACATCTTCCTCTCTCCACAACATATTCTTTCTTTGATGATTTCTCACAATGAGCCCTTACATTTGCATTACCCTATAATATGCCAAATGGAAAATGTTTAAATAAAACTTACAAGCTCAATTCCCTAACACCGAACTCCCTGATCACTTTTCTAATAGAACATGCACCAGGTCTGATTTTTACTTGCATGCTGGCAGTGATTTATTGTGTGTGTGCTTTTCTCCTTTCTATGAGTTGGTGCAGCTATATAGTTAACATACAAAAGTATGGGATGTACAGGAGTGCAGGCAGGGTTTACACACTGAAGTAAAATGCTTTCTATAGAGGTTTCATGGAGTTGAAGGTTCTTTGAACAGTGTGTTTCACTCAGTTGAAGCTTCAGCCAGTTTAAGCCCAAGCAAACCTAGGTGAAGCCTTACTTTTATTCTGATGCTTCTGGCTACTCTCCATGAGTTATTTAATGTTTTATTTAAAATGCTTTTCTTTGCAGTTTTGGTTAACCATGTGTTGTTATTAGTGGGATGTTTCTGCAGTGGTAAATCCAAATACTGTGTAGGACACTGTAGTTAGTACAGCTTTGCAACATAAAAGCAGTTGTACAAGTAAAGGAACTGAATGTCAGATTTACAGACAATGCGAGGATGTGAAACAGAATCTAATTAGACAGCGCCACAACAACTTCAATCATATTATTTAAAAGGCAGGCTAAAAACATCTAACCATATAATCTTTAGCCAGAACACTAGCAGCAGCACTGCAGAAAACAAGTTAATTAACTAGTTAGTTAATAAGAATCATGCGTAAGTCTACAGGATATTGTCTTGCTCCAATGTACCATTCCATCAGTTACAATTCTGTTAACCATTTCCTGGTGATCAGAGTGGTATTTTACACCACACAGGCCACAATTAGAAAGCAGATTGCTTTATACAGTTGCTGTTGTTTCAAATAAACTGCTAGCAAATATCACATCAGAAACTGGCACAATTCATAAAGCCTTGAAAAGGATGACCACTACTGCCATGGCCAAAGAAGAGGAATGTTTTTACAGTGTATACTGACTGCATAATTACAACTACTGAAAGGGTTTTCAAACCAAAGAAAATCCTGTCAAGTGCTGCCACTTCAGGTACTTTACCGTTAACGGGGCAGCAGTTGTTGGCAAACATAAATGTGGTAATGTTTCTCAGAACCTTTCTCAGTAAGTTTGTTAGTTGACATCAGGTGATAATATTAACAGAAATTTGTTTCTGACAAGCAAGCAACCCCCCCCCCCGAATCAGTATGTCTCAGGGGTGGCTTGAACGGCAAGGACGCCTCACATTTTTCATGTGATTCTTATAAAGATTGTGTTGTTTTCTGGCAAATCACTGATGATTGAACTTACTAAATAATGCCATACATTCCACTTTGCTGACGTAGAAAGTAACTGGTTTTAGGTTTATAACACCAGTATATTAAAATCTGTCCCTATTTCTTTGTCCCCAACCCATATTATTTTAGATTTTGTCCACATTTCTTGCACTAAGAAGTTGAGCGGTAGGAGTATGAAGTCACAAGACGTGGGAAAAATATATCATTAAAACCCAATGTCAGCATTACACAATCATCCATTCAGTACTGCCACAATATTATAACTACCTAAATCTGAACCCACACTGTAATGTTGTGAGGCATATCTGTCAACCAGCACACACTGACAATAGGGACAAAGGACTTTGAAAAACAGAGACGTGGTGGGTATAAATCACATATGTTACATCGTGTGAAAAAAAAAAAAAAAAGGAAGTGCTCCTCTTTCCAAACATGTCCTGATTTGTAAGGGTCAGTCTGTTAAGATTTGTAATGCTGTGAGGCATACATGGAGAAAAAGGGCTTGGAAAAATAGGAACATCTGCTGAAAATGCGAGCATGTGGTTAGGATAACATGTGCGGTACGTTTCCGTACCCATTTCATGGCAACATTTACATTTGCTAATGACTGCTGCCCCATTAATGGAAAAGTACCCCACTTCATTTCCCCTAGACTACATGTGATTCTTACTAGCTTCATAACAAACTACCAGCCATTCAATCATCCATTTTCAATACCCATTTTATCTAGTTAATGACTGTGGGTAGTCCTATCCCAATAGGCAACACATTTATGGGAAGAATCCATACAGGATGGAATCACAGGACACACACAGACACTCACACCTATAAAACATAAAGACCAAGGGGTTATTTGGACACTACCACATAAACTAAAAGCATATCTCTGGGATATCTCAGAAATAGGTGTCACCAGTGAAAACCTACAGGAAGGACATGTAAATTCCACAGAGAAGCCCTCCCCAAGAAAGGAACCTAATGGAAAAGCCAGCAGCCAGCAATGCTAATCACTGCACCACTGTGCTACCCAACCAGCTACCTGCAAATTCCATACAACTGTGGGATTCATCAACATACCATGATGCATCATGAATTACACAGATAAATATTCTAAATGTAAACTGAAAGAAAAAAAAACAACTAAGTAAATCCCAGATCACATTAATTAATACATCTGTAAAAAAAAAAAATCCTGAATCCTAATTTGTGAGTCAGAAAGACAATTTTTTTTGGAAAAGACAACATTGTAGCAAATTCATTCTTGCTTTTTTTTTTCTTTTTGCTGGTCCACAGTATCTGCCCAATGACCCCCCCTTCTTACATCCAACTGATTCATTCATTCGTTCATCGGAATGACGTTTCTTTGGCCCACTCCCTCCCTGTCTGAGGCAACAGCCAGGTGTTCGGGAGTAGGCCAATCTGCTGTCTTATCTCATCATCCTTGGCAGTTTGCATTCTCTACATTTGAGGTTCTTATGAGGTGTATGCAGGATACCATGCACCAGGAACCTCTTGGCTAAGTAGCTCATTGCTATGCAGTTTGAGTATGTTAGGATCCTTGCTTCAGGTGAAGTACCTGTACTTCTGCAGATGTCACGAGCACAAAGAGCTGAAAGGCCCCCTCCCACCAAGGTAAGCAATCTGGTGTTGGTCACTCACTCCTCATCCTCCCCCACCTAATCTTTCCAGCATCCATGCCTCTAGTCAAACACAAATTGGGTGGGGTACAGTCACGGCTTTATCCCTAAACAACATGGATCCACATAACATTCTTGTTTATTCAAAAATGATGTTACCATTACTAACCTTCACTGAGAAACAAGCTGTCATATTATAGCATTTCTGAATGGTGCGGCTGAGTCCACAGTAGTACAAGAAGGGCAAAGACAGATGGAGTACCCATTAAAAACACAGACATCGTAATCTGCCTTCCATAATGGCTAACTAAGGGGCATACTAATATTTTTGGCACAAACACAAGCTAGTATGGGAAAAATTGGAAAACAAACTAAAGATAAGTCCTTAATGCTAAAAAAGAGGACATGTCTTATAGTTTTGGCTCAAACTGCAAGCACAACGTTTACCTAAAGGTACTTAACACACAGAAGAAGTAAGGAGAAAAAAGAATACATAATAAAAGCCAGTTAAAAAGGTTGACATAAGCTAACTGGTCTACTTATTGCACACTAGCCTTCAAACACATATGACCCATTATCATTTATACCCCCCTGTTCCAAGCCATCTTAAAGGGAGGTGTATTCTCATACTCTAACATTACTACTGCCCCTTTAATATGGTATGAATTATTCTTCCCAGCATTCCCTTTTTTAAATCTGTCCCTTCTAATCTCACAACTTTGAAACATGAAGTTTAATTAATGCTGTATAAAAGGAGAGAAATTAACTGCGAGCGCCAGTGGGGGGCAGGAAGAGAAACTCACTTTAGGCACCAGATTAAAACTATTAAATAGAATAATTGCTTACCTGTGCCTATCTAGAAGTGATTTCTCACTGAACATTTCATTTATCAGCTAATCTCAATTACTCAGTAAGGCATGATTGTAAAGCATAAAGTTAACAGCATCAAACAACTGGACTGTAGTACAACGTACACTTCTACACGGGCATAAATAGAGGTTTCACTATTAAAAAAATACTACAGAAAAACACAAAACAAGTAATTTTGCAAAATTATAATAAATTATTTTTTACACTCATATGACAAATTACTCAACAAAGGTGAGAAACATGCAAAAAGAATAAAAAAAGATCTGTGAATAAGTAAATATCAATACCAAATAAAACCACGGAAGTCACTAGTATTACCAACAATATATTTTTTAAACCATTACAGTTCAGAAGAATGGTGAAGGCAACTAGAAAACAATAAGCAGTAGCTTCCATAGCTCTGTTCTTGACTGCATGATAGGATTTGGAAAAATGTTATGTACTCACCTTAATAATAGATTCTTTCATTCCAGTCCATCCGATACAATGAGAGTCCTCGAGATGCTTGTTAGATCCAACCTGGCAGAATTAGTGCTCCAGCCTCGAGTCTCTAAGAATTTCCCTTCATATGATGCACCTTTCCCTCTAGTTACCTCATATCTGGTTTGATGCCTTAAGATGCAGACACCATTAGCCTATGCTACCTTGGAATCAATGAACTCTAATTTATGGACCCTTCAGACCTTACAAACATGAAAGGAGGAAAGGTGGGAGGGTTATCATATTGAACTGACTGGAATGAAAGGTTCTATCAAAATATTAAGTACTTATCTTTCGTAAACTACTCATTCAAACCCATCTAATCCAAAATATAGGTCAGAAACCCAAGCTATGGAGACCCCAGGTGGTATCATGACAGACAACCCTTTAGGATGGTAGCACTGAAAGATGTTTTAGTCTTAGAAGTCCAATCCAGCTTATAATGTTTAATAAAGATAAGCATGAATGACCAGCTGGCAGCCTCAGATATCATCTAGTGAATGGTCTCTGAAAAAGGCAGCAGAAGCGGCCATATCTCTACCAGAATGAGTTCTTGGTTTAGCAGAAAGAGTTCACTTATGAAATGTACAGATGAATGCGATGCAGTCTGTTTACAATCTTGAAAGCGATACCTTGGACACCTTTTTTCCCCAATTTGTTTTGAGCAAATGAAACAAAAAGTTGCTCAACCTGTCTAAATGATTCTGTTCTGTAAAGGGAGAAATGTAATTATTTATGCACATTCAGGATATGCTGCAAATACTTCTCTTTGTTTCTGTAATTTAGAAAGAACACTAGTAAATGAATATGTTGCAAAATATTTGTCTCAGAAGCAACTTTGGGAATAAATGATTCATCCTTATAGTCACCCTGTCTTTCTGGAAAATCAAACAAGGAGGAGAGGAGGACAGAGCAGAGAGCTCTGAATTATTTCTTGCTGAAGTGATAGCTACAAAAAAAAATAGTTTTGCAAGAGAGGTCCTTAAGGCCTGGCAAGGATGCTGTTTTAAAGGATAGTTTTGTGACGGCCCGGACAAAATTCAGATCCCAAGTCGTACACAGATCTTTAATTGTTGGCCTTAAAAGAAAGGTGCCTTTTAGAAAGGCCTTGCAAAACCTGTGAAAGGCTACTGAATGTTCCTAAAACCCAATGTGAAAGCTCGAAATAGCTAACTGTACCCTGATAGTGGGGAGGTTAGAGCCTGATTCAAACAGAGACACAAGAAAGCTCAGGATGCCTGCTATAGGTGTTGTAAAGGGGTCTACGATTTGTGGGCAAGCCAGAGACACAAATCTTTTCCATTTGCTGCAATAGATCTTTCAAGTGGAAGCTTTTTGAGAGAGGCAGTTAGAATTCTGACAACTTTCTTAGAAAGAGAATTATCCTTAATCATCATTAAAATTGGAATAGAAATGGATACACTCAGTATTTCCAGATGCAGATCTCTCTGCATCCAGTACAATTTCCCTTAAGAACACACAGAGAACACACTCAGCCCGGGTTCTGGATGTCTCTATATCTATCTCCCTCCAGATCCCCAATAAGACTCCCCACAGTACAGCTGTAGGGTTACATCCTCAGCAGAGTGACCAAGCCAAGTACTCCAGCACTCTCTCTGTAAACCTAGTGCTTCATGTCCCTGCCCAAAGTTGCTCACAACACACACACACACACACACACACACACACACACACACACACACACACACACACACACACACACACACACACACACTGAGAGATTTAATTTTTACACACAAACACAATGGAAAGGCTGGCACAGGTCTACTACTTTCTGCCCAGACAATAAGGTAGTTACCACTGCCACCAGACACTCCACAATCAGCTACTCTAAGGCCCTTAACAAAGGGTGTCCAATTATATTGTGTAATATTAATACTAACACAAATGGTAGTAGTTCACCAAGACGGCTAGGCCTTCTGGAGTGGTTCACAGTGTCACCAAATAAATATACATAATCTTGAAGGATATACACTCTCTACAAGAACCTGCCACAATAAAAGTTTTAAATATATTTAATAGTTGTTGTGTCTTTTGACTTTTCCCGGTTAGGGGTCGCCACAGCGGAACTCCGGTCCGCTAATGATTGGCAATAGATTTTTACGTGCCGAGTTGTCGGCCCTGACGCACAACCTTCAACGAAGGTACGCCCATTCACGCATAGTAAAAACATGAATATAATGAACATATTTACAGTAAGTTCAAATCAGAGAAAATATTGAAATTACCACCGATGGACAGACTCCTGCAAATAGAGAAAAAACAATCTCTAAACTAAGCTTCACTATATTCCTGACTGAATCTAAGAGAATTTACTGTTCCCTAATAACTTACTTGGGCAAGACAAGATGAAATACATGAGCAGTCTTTCTAGTCAGGCTCCTCAAACACAATACTCTATATTCTGTGATTACTCCCTGTAAAATATAATATCCAAGATGACTTGCAGAATGACCTCATCTGGTCACCTGATCTAGGTTCTCACAAAGTTGTGTCTTTAGGGGGTCGCCACAGCGGAACTCCGGTCCACTAATGATTGGCAGTGGATTTTTACGTGCTGAGTTGCCAGCCCTGACATACAACCTTCAACGAAGGTACGCCCATTTACACATGTCTCCACACAGAAGGACGCTCTAGCTGAGAATCGAATGGGACGACGTCTTACTGTGAGGCCACAACGCTACCGCAGCACCACCACCGCAGTATATCTAAGTTCTCACAATATCTCCTTCTTAAGTTTAAGACAGGGCTTTAGCAGACTGCTACAATACACATTTAGAGATTTTAAGGAAATGCCTGGAGCCAGAAAAATTTACAACACTTCACCCCTTCTTTAAAAAAAGCTAACAGCTAATGGCTGCTCCCAGACCTGCCATCTCCAGGCCTACTCAGCACTGTGGGGTGACATTCAATGATTTAACAGCTCATTTACATTTCCCTTATTTTTCTTAAAATAACCCAGCTGGTTAACTGTTGCTGTGCCAGTGTTCTCTATTAAAACATAATTTAATTCAGATACCATAACACGTGCATTTCTCTTCATTTCAGCAGAGTGCATTGTTGGTACATTTTAACACAATTAACACAAGCAAAGCTGACAAATACATTTTCAGCATAGGTTTCTGTACAAATCAGCTTGATATACAAATGAAATACAATTACTTACAAAATTCAAACTTGCTGTACTGGCGCAAGTCATACATCCACTGCCCTACTTCGCCTGGCATGCTGGCAGTATCTCCTATCATCATAAGGATAACTGTTGCTTTGCACCCCAAACCTTCTGCAGAAATCGAGACATCAAGGTAAGGGGTGGGTATGCATAAAGAAATAGATGTTCTGGAGAGGGAATCGTGGCAAAACAGCTGCTGCATTTGGTGTTGAGTAGGGTAGCAAAAAGATCCCAGCATGGAGTGCCCCAGTGATTGAATATCTTCTTGGCTGTCATTGGACCACTTATACAGCATTAGAACATCTCTGTTGAGCCTGTCAGCCAGGTAAATGAGTACCCGTGGGATGTGTGCTGCAACCAGAAAGTGGTGAGAGGCTACTGCTCATTGCCAGACTCTCACAGTTTACAGAGTTTTCTGAACAGATATCACGCCCTGAGAAAGACAGTCCTGTAGTTCCTACAACACTAGCAGAACTGCCCTCAACTCCAAGACATTTATGTGAAGTCTGGCCTCAACATCCATCCAAAGACTTTGAACCATTCTACTATCATCCCTCTCCCCATCCAAAGGAGGATATGTTTGTGGTCAACATGGCTACTGAAAAAGAGGTCTGAAATGGTCTTACCACCCAAAACATAGGGGACAACAACTACCAATGAAGATGCCTTTTGCAAGACACTGTAACTACTATGGTTTTGGAAAGAGGTTGAGAGTTTTGAAATTATTAAGCTTGAAGGAGCTATTGCAATATTCCCATGTGGAAACAGGAAAACTGTATCATCAGGCGTGAAGAAGCCAAGAGGCCTAATACTTTGAAAATTAAATGCGCCATAGAAGAGTTGCTGAGTAAGAGACACACAACTGCAGATTGTAAGGCCTGAATTCTGACCTGAGGAGAGGAACAATGGAGAGAGAGAGGCCTTCAAGAGACAACCCAGAAAGACTCATTTCTGAGTAGGATTCACATTGGACTTTTGTAGATTTATAGATATGCCCAGGAATTTGCATTGGCAAAGAAGATAATCTCTGGCTTGCAGAAGAGACTCCACTGAGGGGTCCGCCAGGAGCCAGTTGTCTAGATTTAGGAAGATTTTGTATCCCTGAAGTCGCAAATGAGCTACTATGACAGCCATGTATTTGATGAACACCATGGAGACTGCAGTGAAGCAAAATGGCAGCACTCTGAGTGGGTAATGACTGGATTCTATGCAGAAGTGTAGGAACCTCATGGACACTTTCACTGTCTTTATGTGAAGGTAAGCATACTGTAGCTCCACAAAGCACATCCATTCAATCAGGTTTTCTTCCCATATTTGTTCAGTAGGCTAAGGTCCAATATGGGTGTGGGGTCTTGGTTTTCTTTGGAACCAAAAAGAACTTTGAATAAAATCCTAACTCTGGCTGGGCTGGTGGGATTTCTTGAATGGCTCTTTTGGTGAGAAAAGAAACTACCTTTTGTAATGTAGCCTTTGCCTGGTTGGGTGAGACAGATGAGAGTTTTCCAAAAATGATATGTAATAGCCTCGATATTATCCCTCTGTCCATTTGTCTCATGTAATGGGTTATCACAAGGTTGGGTATACGAAAAGATGAGCCCCAACTGCCTCCAGAGTAAATAAATTGGGCAGACCTTCAGAGATTCTGCTGTCAGAGAAGGCCTGTGATATCCCTGATTCTACAAACATTCTCAGCCTTTGGGCCTGCATCCTTTGAAAAGGCCACCTCTACCATGGTTAACCCTGCCTGAAAGTGAGTCAATCTGATGATTAGACTTGAAACCAAAGAGAACAAGGCCCTTTTTGGTTCCTATTATAAGCTTGTTATTGGGGGGGGGGGCTTGAACTGGACTCCCACAGCAGAAAGTGTCTTACCATCTTCCTCATTCTTTTGCATTTTTTTTTCTTTCACAGACAGGTCAAATAAAGATGGCTCACTGAATGGAGTATTTGTGAAGGATGTTACAAAGTTGTCCATGAAATTGCATAGGCTTAGCCAGGCATGGCATTGCAACACCAGATCCAGCTGCCCTGGCCTCTCCATCTGCTGCATTATGCATGAGGTGCATTAAGATGTTTGTTAATACTGGACATGTATCAATAGGTTTTTCAGAGTAGATAATGCCTGCTGGGACAGATTTCTCCAAAATCTATTCGTATGTGTGGAGTCGTTCATGGCCGAAAGTGCAAAGGTGACCAAAGCATATGACCACTTTCCAAGCCTGTCTATAGGTCTAGATTCCTTACTGGGAGGATGGCTACTAGTACAATCTTTGTGGAGTTCTCCTTTACAGGCTGTCACCACAATAATGGAGTCCACAGCAGGTGATTTGCCCACTGCTCTTTATCCTTTGAGGGGCAGAGGATTTGTCTTTTTTTTTTGAGCAGCAGCCTTGCAGGTGTCAGGCTCCTGCATGACCTCCAAATCACTAAATCAATTAACTTGTTCACAGGATCTACCAACCAGGAAGTTGACTGTGTCATTCCACAGACCTCAAGCAATACTTCCTTGTCTGGGGGGAGGGGGGGGTGAGTTGCTAACCTCCCATCTGGCTCATCAGTTCTAAGATTTCACCAAATGAGGCGTCTTCTGGAGATGACCATGGAGATCCTTCTCTATCCTCTGAGACAGTATCGCAGGATCATAGCAAGTTACTAGGCTACTGGCCCTGAGGCCCTTATAAGCCTAGCCAATAAATTAGCCCATGTTCCTACAAGTTAACACCCGATGGCCCTGTCCAGCATTGACACAGGTGGAATCCATGGGGTGTATTTTCTATTTCCCATCCAGTCATCCAGGTTCCTCTTAAAGAGGGATAATGAAGTATGCTGTTTGAAGTGGTGAGGGAATCTATTCCACAGATACGGAAGTCTCTGGGAGACAAATCTGTCCCTCCAGCAAGTCCTATTGATGTCGCAGACCAAGTTGAGGTTTTGCGTGCAAGTCACATGAGTGGAGTTTGGCTTGTGGATATGCAGTAATTTCATCAAGGTGGGGTCACAGATTGCTCTGTATGCCAGACATAGATCACCTCTGAAGAGTCTGTATGACACAGAGTACAGGGACAGGGATTTTAACCTATCTGTGTAGGATAGATTTTTGAATCCCTGGATTCTCTCAGTCAGAACCTCTGTGGTCTCTCCAGCTGCTGCATATGCTTCGCAAGGTACATGCCGAAAGGGGCATTACACTTGATTATGGGAGGAATACAGGGAAGTTACGACTTCCTTGTTTCACAACTGCTTGCATGCTTAGGACGTTGTTATTAATGTAATAATTTGTAGAGATGTCACTCTCCTGAACAGGGAATATGATGCATTTTTTGGCATTTAGTTTGAGGCCATGTTTCTGTCACCAGTCATTTGTCTGGGTGAGACCCTCTTGTAGTATATCTACATCACTAGGGGAGTTGATGACAGCTCCCAGCTTGCAGTCATCTGCAAAACTGGTCAGCCATAGACCTCTGGTTTTGGCTTGCACCTCACAGAAGTATATCCCAAACAGCACAGGCCCCAAGACCAATCCATGGGGTACGCCGCTCATTACAGGTCTACTACTTGAGGTAGCTTCCCCTATTTTGACTGAATGAGTTCTATCAGTGAGCCAATTAGCCACCCATCTGGTCACATATGGATTTACGCCAAGCTGGGATAGTTTATCTATTATGCCCGAATAGAGAATAGTGTCAAAGGCCTTGGCCAGGTCAAGGTAGGTGGCATGCACTGTCTTCCCCTCATCCATGGCTTTGGTGACTGACTCAAAGAAGTCTACCATATTAAACAGGCATGATCTCCTCTTGACAAAACCAAACTGTGTGGGATCAAGCTTTTGGAGGTTACCAATGTCCTTGTTAATGTGGTCCATGATAATGCATTCCATGGCCTTGCAAATCAGGCTAGTTAGGCTGATGGGTCTATAACTGAATGGATTGGTGGACTCTCCATCTTTGTGCAGAGGGATAACGGTGGCCATCCTTCACTCGACTGGGACGAAACCATTACTCAGGCTTAGGATGAATAGGGTGCATAATGGTGCTGCGAGTTTCTGCCTGAGTTGATGCAGGATGCAGCCTGGGACGTGATTGTGCCCCATAGAAGCTGTGTTTTTAACCTTTCAGGGGGTGGTAATGACTTGTTCCCTACAGATAAGAGCTGGGGGCAGGTGCTGAGGATAACCTGGATTACTGACTGGGGGACAGAGGGGTGACGTTTTCACTGAATCTGTGTGCCAGCAGGTTGGCTATTTCCACGGCATTTGTGCACATGGTGTCCTTGACCATCAGTTCTGAGCAGATTTGGGTTTTTCCCCTTAGATTGTGGACATATGTGAAGAAGGCCTTATGACTGTCTTTAGTAGATGTGGCCAAATGGGGGGTCTAGACGTTCCCTCTTACACAACCTCTTTTTTGAAAGATCATGGGATTTGTCACCTCACTCCTTAGGGGACTGATTCTGCATCTAAGCAGCAAGTTTCAGGAGAGCAGAACAACTCTGACAAATGGATGTCTGATGAGAATTAGAAAAAGACTGGGGTGGGGGTGGAACCAAGATCGATGGAACCGGTACATTCACTCTCTTGGGTAAAGAAATGATCCTTCCCAACACCTGGATGTCTGGCCCAACCTCTATTGCATCCAGATCCAGCTGATGGATCCAACCTTCACTTTGGAGATGTGGACATTACTGTTGGAGGGTCCCCAACCTAAGAAGGCTGTAGGCACGATAAGGGAATCAGTACGGAGGACTCAAAGGTAGACTTCTCCAACACCACCCATGGTGCTGAGAGCAATGCCCCCACTGATGGAGCAGAAGATGGCAAACCAAATCCTTGGGTCAAACATCCAATAAAATATGATGAAGCCAGAGTCAAGCGAGTCAGAATAGTATTCCTCAGAGCCAAGAAAGCATGAAAGGTCCACCCCTGGGCCACAGGATCCAGGAGGAATGTACAGCTGTGTAAAATCTTACCATAACAGTAGACGTCCTTTTCATTGCTGCAGTATTCATCATCTCTGGAGTCTCCTGTTAAAGACAGCCCAACTTCTGGCCAGTATGCTAAAGCCTTTATTAGTTAGTAGTGTTGTACATCAGATGTATGCTCCCTGTGCCATTATAGGGCATAAAGGTGATGAACATATGCTCTCAATCCAGAACTAAAGTGCCCCAGGAAAACTACGAGCCCAGTGGAAAGGAGAGCATATAAATCTAAAAGTATGAAGGCAAGAAGGAGAAAAACCTCTCAGCCAGAAAGAAAATGCCATCCACGGTAAAAGGAAAAGGAAAGAGGGGTAAGAAAGGAGGAAGTGAATACCGCAACAATGAAAAGAGGATATCTACTGTTATGATAAGATTTTACACAACTATATTATTTCCTTTACTGTTCCAGTATTCATCACCTCTGTGAGAATACAAAAGCTACTGTGAAGGTAAGGAGGAGGAAGGCAAGGGGAAGCCCTCCACAAAATATAAAGAAAAGCATTGGCAAATCCTGCCCAGCTCTGGAAATGGCAAGCAATTTGTAATGAACAGCAAATTAAGTAGCAGTTTCAAGGATGGAGTTGGCATCCAAGCCCCTGAAGAAAGCCTCTGAGGAAGCCATTGCCCTAGCAGACTGAGCCCAAATAGAAGCAGACAACTATTTGCCATGAAAAGTAAAAAATGGCTTTGGAAATTCAGGAGGAGATGGTTTGCTTAGAAACTGCTAAACCCAAAGACCTGGAATAAAAAGAAACAAAAAGTTTATCAGAATTATGAAAGGCCTTTGTTTTGTCGAAATTATATTCCATTTGTCTATGTAAGTCCAATGTATGGAGAATCTTCTTGTTAGCAGACTGTGGAGAACAGATAAAGGAAGGAAGCTGGATAGGCCGATTGAGGGACAGCTCATTAACAAAATTGGGCATAAAAAAAAAGATTTGTACAGAGTGACACCCTGTCTCTATGAAAAAACACAAAAGGAGGGTCTGGCATCAAGCCCTGGAGTTCAGAAACTCTTCAGGTAGAGGTTAAAGCAATTAATAAAACAGTCTTCCAGGTGCAATGCTGTAAAGAAGAAGCAAGCAGCGGGCCCAAAAGGAGCCTGTGTCAGTTTTTCAAGAACAAAATTAAGATGCCAAGAAGGAGGAATAGGCATTCTTGGGGGTCTGATATAAAGGATGCCTTTTAGAAATTGCTTGACTTTAAATCCAGAGGCTAGAGAAGGGTTCAGTGGCAGACAAACAGAAACTGCTGACAAATGAGCTTTCAGGGAAGAATATGCTAAACCACCATGTAGCAATTCACACAGGTAGGAAAGAACCAAGGAGGCCCCCACTGAAAAGGGATCATGGTGAAGTTTATGATATCTGACAGAAAATCTCTTCCATTTGGGCATATATAATTTTCTGGTATTTGGTTACCTGGCCTCCTGCAGGACCTTAAGTATGTCCTCATAAAACTGGTGTCAGAAAGCAATCAAAACCCTATCATTCAAAGTGTCAGTTGAAGAGTAGACAATTGCAGGTGGAGGAGTGATGTGTTGTCCTGTGCTACAAGGTCCATGCTGTGACGTAATTTGTGATGATTGCTCCTGGCCAAATAAAATAAGAGGGGGACCAGTGCTGTCTGGGTGAAAAGGGAGTCACCAACAAGATATTTGGAGTGTCTTTTTTGATTTTGTGAAGGACCTTGGGAAGAAGTGGAAGGAGGTAAGGCATAAAGAAACATTCCCTTCAAAGAGAAAAGTACAGTTTTGTACCTACCATAAATGTAGATGTTCGAGTGCTAATACAGCTGCAGTAATCACAGATGGGTTTTCAGCCGTCAGGCGGTCCCTCGGTCGGCCGAATTCCAAAGTCTTGGTCCGGCGCCGGTTGTCGTCGCTTACTCTTCTGACGTCAGGAAGGCCAGAGTATATAAGACACAGCCGACGCCATATTCTTCAGTCTTTCTTGCCCCAGATGTCAGGTGCCCCCAAAAGGAAGGCAGTACATAAATAAGGCTTATCCACATATGCAAGCCATGCAAAGTAATGCAAAGTCAGTGAAAGCAAGCAAATAAAACATAGCAGGATAACCCAGTCAGGAAGTATGAAGAGGTTGTTAGGCCCCATGCCCTTACCAAGTGGGGAAGGAGGGAGGGAAACCTGTACTGCAGCTGTATTAGCACTCGAACATCTATATTTATGGTAGGTACAAAACTGTACTATGTTCATCGTGCATACAGCTGCAGTAATCACAGATGGGTAGAGTCCCAAAGCTATGCATAGGGTGGTAGGTACTATGAGGAACTGGGTTGAGCCAGAATGCCCTGCAAAACAGCCATGGCAAAGCCTGCTCTAGTTCTGGAATATAGGGGCAGGTGGTAGTGTTTTGTGAAGGTATGTACAGAACTCCAAGTGGCTGCCTCCAAAATATCCTTAGTAGGCACACCTCTGAGGAAGGCTGTAGAGGTGGCTGTGGCCCTGGTGGAGTGAGATCTGATACCAGTAGGGACAGATTTTCCATGATAGGAGTAACAAAACGTATGCAGTGGCCAATCCACTTGGAAATGGTCTGTTTGGTAACTGGTTTCCCTTGAGCCCCTACGGCATAGGACACAAAAAGTTGTTCTGATTTCCTGAAGGACTTTGTTCTGTCCAAGTAGTAACGTAGCTGCCTATGGATATCTAAAGAGTGAAGCAACCTTTCCCCTTTGTTTTGAGCGTTGGGATAAAAGGTAGGTAGGTGTATGGCTTGGTTTAAGGCTATCCTGGATACCACTTTTGGCATAAAAGATGGGTTAGTACGAAGGGAAACCCTATCCTGATGGAAGATGAGGAAGGGCTGCACCGCCATGAGGGCCTGTAGTTCAGAAACCCTACGAGCTGAAGTGATGGCCAGAAGGAAAGCTGTTTTCCAGGACAAATATTGCAGATCTGTTGAGGCAGCAGGTTCAAAAGGAGGCAATGTTAGTTTTTCTAGTATGTAATTAAGGTCCCAGGCTGGTATTGGTTGCTTCCTTGGAGGTCTTATATTCTTAGCCCCTCTGAGGAACTGTCGTAAGAGTGGGTGAGAGAATAAGGAGGATCCGTGTTGAATTCTGCAGAAATGGCTGAGGCATGTATTTTAATGGAAGAAAATGAAAGTCCACTGTTCAGCAGTTCAGCTAGGTACTGTAAAACCTGAGGCAAGTTCAATTTTCTAGGGTCCTGTCCTTTTTCTCATTCCAACAGCAAAACCGCTTCCATTTTGGAGTAAGCTTTTCTACTAGATGGTCTTCTCGCCTCCAAAATGACATCCTGCACCTCCTTGGAGAGTAGGGTCTGTTGTGGTGTTAAGGAATTTTCCATGCAGCGAGGTTGAGTGTTTTCAGCTGACTGTGAAGGGTCTTGTAGTTGTTCTGAGTCAGCAGAAGGGGTATTAGAGGCAGGGACCAGGGAGGAGTATGCGTTAGGCTCCTCAGGAGTGGATACCAGTGTTGCCTTGGCCAATCTGGAGCAATCAGTATCATCCTCGGTTTGTCTGTTCTTGCTTTCAAAAGCACCTTGGACAGAAGAGGCAGAGGTGGAAATGCATAAACTGTCCATGCTGTCCAACTGAAAGAAAGGGCGTCCACTTTCCAGGCCTTTGGATGGAAGTTCCTTGAACAAAACTTTTTCAATTGATGGTTCCTGTGGGAGGCAAAAAGATCTATGTCTGGCCTCCCCCACGCTTCGATTATTTCCGTAAACACCTTTGGATGCAACTTCCATTCGTGTGGATCTGTCATATTCCTGCTCAGAGTGTCTGCCAATATGTTTTCCAGTCCTGGCAAGTACTGTGCTTGAAGTTCGATCTGTGTTTCCAGAGCCAAGTTCCAAAGAGTCATGGCTAGTCTGCACAAGGGGTATGAATGTGTTCCTCCTTGTTTGTTTATGTACCACATAACTGTGGTGTTGTCTGTTCTTATCAGTAATTGACCTGGAAGCAGGAAGACCTTGAAAGCTGTAATTGCATTTATTACTGCTAGCATTTCTTTTTGATTGATGTGAAGGTGCTTTTCCTTGTGGGACCATCTGTCCTGAATGCACCTGTCCTTCATGTGCGCCCCCCAGGTGTAGTCTGAGGCGTCTGTGGTTATGACTTGTTTTGCTTGAGGCTTGCAGAATGGAAGGCCTGTGTTTACTTGACATGCTTGGGCCCACCATAGAAATTCCTTTTGTAAACATGGAATTATTGGTATAATTGCTTCCAAACTGTGACTGTGTTGAGACCATAGATTTTTTACGTACCACTGAAGTTTCCTCATATGCAACTTTGCACATGGGATTAATAAAATGCAAGATGCCATGAATCCCAGAGCCTGCAGGATTTTCCTTGCAGTAAGCCTGGTACTTTTTGCTAGTGTTTTGAAGTACTGAGATAATTGCCCCTGTTTTTCTGGCGTAAGATATGCCATCTGGGTGTTTGTGTCCAAGCTGGCACCCAGGAAGGTTATTTTCTGAGATGGTGTTAACCTTGATTTCTCCTTGTTGATGGTGTATCCCAGAGAAAGCAGTAACCGTGTCACATATGCCAGATGTTCCAGTAGTATGTGTTTGCTGTCCGCTTGGATCAGGCAGTCGTCCAGATAAGGGTAAATTTGTATCCCTTGAAGTCTGCAAAAGGCAATCACTGATGCCAGGCACTTTGTGAATACTCTGGGTGCAGTAGATAAGCCAAAGGGCAATGCAGAGAATTGATAGTGGATTGAACCTGCAAGAAATCTGAGGTATCTTCTGCAACTTTGTCTGATTGGGACATGCAGGTATGCCTCCTTGAGGTCCAATGTTACCAGCCAAAACTCCTTGCCCAGCATGGGAAGAAGTTGCTGTAATGTGAGCATCTTGAATTTTGGTACGAGCAGAAATGTGTTTAGGATGGATAAGTCCAGAATGGGTCTCCAGTCGGTTCCTTTTCTTGGTACCAGAAAGAGTCTTGAATAAAAACCTTGACCTTGTTGGTGCGTAGGTACCTTTTGTATAGCTCTCATGTTTAGGAGCTTTGAAATTTGCAGTTGTGCCTCTGCCCTTTGATTTTTGGCAGATTTGGCATGCCTCTCATTTTGGAAGAGTGTGAAATTGAAATTTGTAGCCTCTGTTTATAATGTCCAGTATCCATTTGTCTGTTGTGACAATATGCCAATTGCTTGCAAATAATGCTAGTTTCCTCCCAAAGGTGCTGCCAGCTGAGACTTGCTTGGCATGGAAATGAGGGAGTCATTGTTTCTTCCTGTATTGTTGTGCGCTGTCTTCACCACCTGTTGGTGCCGGAGATTGCCATTGTCTGCCTCTATATGATCCTTGTGAGTGTCCTCTGCCCCTTGTGCGTCGGTATCTACCTCTTTGGGGCTTGTCAGTGGCTGGAAAGGACCAGTTTTTTGAAGGCCAATTCCTGCTAAAACGTGGTGGCTGAACCTGTAAGAAAGCTTTGACAGTTTGCATAGATTTGGCTTTTTCTTCCATTTTTCGTAGTATATCCTCAGCATTAGTACCAAAAAGTACATCCTTTTGTAAAGGAGTATCAAGAAGTTTAGCTTTCACATGATCAGGCAAATTTTGTTCCCTAAGCCAGGCATGTCTGCGAATGACTGATCCTGTAGCAGCCGCTCTACTGGAGGCCTCTAGGGCATCATAACCACATTGCAAGGTGTGTTTACCCACTTGCTCTGCACTATGCAACATATCCTGTAACTCTTTTAAATCTGGTTGTTCAGGTTGAGACATTCTGTTTTTTAATTGTGATAACAGAAACTGTTGATATTTGATCATATGAAACTGACAGTTTAAGGCCCTCATGGCTAGGATGGCCAAGGTATATACCTTCTTACCCCACCTTTCTAAATATCTAGATTTCCTTTCTGCAGGAAGTGGATTCTTGGCAGTGGAGGCCTTTAATCCCTTAAGGCCTTGTGAAATGGTTTCAGGGTCAGCATTATGGCCTTTGTAGAGAAATTGGTGAGAACTGGGTACTCTGTAATATCTATCAGGCTTTACTGGTGCAGGAGGCAGAGAATCAGGATTAAGACAAGCCTCCAAATAGACATCATCCAGTACCTCCAAAACAGGGGGTATAGCCAGAGGTCTGTGCTGAGGTAACCAAAGAAATTCCCTAAGTCTTTTCTTGGAATCTGAAAAGTCTTGGCCTTCCCAATGGAAATGTTCCCTCAAGGTGTGCAAGGTTTCCCCAAAAGAAAAATCCTCAGGGGGGATACAGAAGGAATAGACTGTTCTGCATCCGAATCCTCAAAAGGGGAGTATGAGTGTACCTCTGCATCAGAATGTTCTGATAAAATGGATCCCTGATCAGAAGAGGGGATTCTTCCTCCACTCTGGGTCTCTTGTCAGGAGGGGCTGAGAACCTCTGATAAGAGTGATTAGATCCTCAGCCATTTTAAGCATGTGTTTCTTAGGCATGTGTCCAGGAGATGGGCCTTGAGCAGCAGGCCTGGTTTGATGCCTGGCTGCTTTGGATTTAGTAAAGGCCTTAATAGAAAAAGAAGATGAAGGCCTAAATACACCATGGGTGGAGGTGGACCTGTCCACATTAGTAGGCTCGACATAAGCCGGGGCTTCGGTTGTAGTCTGGGAAAGGGCCGAGGACCCAGCGGTCTCGGGTACAGAAGACACCGCCAAAGGAGTGTCGTCGGTAGCCAGGGACTGCAAAGGCGTCTCGCTGAGAACCGGACCATGTGGAGCCTGTTTCGGCGTGGTGTCAGTGGTGACCGCGGGCCTCGCGTGTCGGTCCTTTTCCTTGCGTTTTTTGGATAAAACGGTAGTCGGAGTGTCCGACGACATTTTATAGTCAAAAGCTTTACCAAAATAGTGTTGGGCGAACTCCGCCCGACGCTTAATAGTGCGTTTATTGAAAGTAGCACAAAAGCGACAGCCCGAGACGTCGTGGTCTGGGCCCAAACAAGGTATGCAAAGGGAATGGAAATCCTTATGCGGTATTTGCTTCCCACAAGAAATACAATTATTAACTTTTTCTGACATCGGTCTGAGGCAAGAAAAGTTTCCCCAACGGGGTACTTAGCTTTAATGAAGACTTCGGTTCCAAATATTTTCGTAATTCAGGAGCTGGCCGACCGGCACTTGCGAACTGCTTCTGCTTCGGGCACCGCGCGGCAAAAAAGACTGAAGAATATGGCGTGGGCTGTGTCTTATATACTCTGGCCTTCCTGACGTCAGAAGAGTACGCGACGACAACCGGCGCCGGACCAAGACTTTGGAATTCGGCCGACCGAGGGACCGCCTGACGGCTGAAAACCCATCTGTGATTACTGCAGCTGTATGCACGATGAACATCACATGGCATCCACTTTTCATGCCAAAGGACTTGGAGCTCCTGAACAGAATTGAGGGAGTTGCCTGTTCAGAGGGGAGGGCAAGGAGATCCACTTAAGGAATACCTCACTGATAAACTATTTCCAGGAACACATCTCTGTGAAGCATCCATTCATGAGGCTGCATCCTGGACCTGCTTAGAGAATCTGTCACAAGATTGTGGTCTGAAAGTATGTAGAGCATTTGCAGGGTCACCTGCAGGTTGATGGCTATTTTCCAGGCTTGAAGGGCTGGCCTGCAAAGAAAGTAAGACCTCGTGCCCTCTTGCTTGTTGATGAACCACATGACTGTGGTGTTGTCTGTAAAAACCTACATGGGACCTGGCACCCAAAGCAAGTGGAAAGATTGAAGAGCCAGGGTGAGAGCCCTCATTTCCTTAATGTTGATGTGTTCTGCCCTTTGTTGAGAGGACCAAAGGCACTAATCTTCAGGAAGCCTGAAGAGGCTCCCAAACCCAGACCTCAGGCATCTGTGAAAAACTCCTGGGATGGTTGAGGAGGTTGGAAGAAAACACTTGGATTGAGAGATACATGTTGAATCCACCAGTGAAGCTCCAGTTTGAGACAATGGAGAAGAAGAACCAGATAGTCTAGAGGGTGGCAGTGCTGAAGCCACACTGATCAGAGGATACCACTGAAACTTCCTCATATGAAGTCTGGCCCAGGGAAGCATGAGGATGGTGCAGGATGGTGCAAGCCATGAACCCCAGGGCCCTTAGATACTCCCAGGCCAGATGACAGGGCAGGGGGAGCTGGGTAAGAAAACAATTCATGAGAGACAGAACTTTGCTGGCAGGAAAAGAGGCTGGCATTGGAACAGTTTGGATCCTGCAGCCTAGAAAGATATGGTCTTGAGATGAAGTCAACACTGACTTGTGAAGGTTGACCGTGAACCCCAGGCCATGCAATAGAATCTTTGTAAAATGAATATCCAGCACTAGCATGGTTTAGGATGGGGCCTGAAGCAAGAGGTTGTCCAGACAGGGAAAAATGTGAATGCCATGAAGCCTGCAAAAGGTGACCACTGGAGTGAGGCATTTAGTGAATACCTCTGGGACCACTGAAAGCCCAAAAGGCAAGGGAGAGAACTGAAAATGAGAGGAAGTACATTCACACAACATGAATCCCTATGCCAGAATTGAAAATCAATTTATACAACTCCTCCAGATAACAAGATGGCTATTAATCACATTCATGACAGTGGAACTGTTATCACAGCTGTTGAACTCCACCTATGTGAAGTCATTCAATCAGCTTTACTTTATCTGCCCATAAATTTTATCTGTTAAATTGATGGGGGAGGCCTCTGTCACTCTATACGTACAAAGTATAATTGCGGTGGATGTCTTTTCTGCAGAACAGTTAAGGACACAAATGCTTACAGTCACTCAGTGTTAGCTTGGAACACTTGCCTAACAGTTGGTAAACACTACAGTGGGATCAATGTATGTGTCATGGCATATATGAATCGCCAATTGTAATATTTTTGCTTATGTGAAAGCATTGCATCATGTGTATACATCAAGGAATATGTGTCCTTGGAATTACTTAGACACATTCTTGCATTACTATCCAAATAAATCCACTTCAGAGTAGTTGGGCAATATTGCCTGATGCTAGGTATACCCAAACACACCTGCAGCTCCCTGCTGTTGTCACTGTGGTGATAGAACAACAATTACGTACAATGTGGATATAATCCTGTATTGGAACACATGCCTTACTTATGCAATAATAAGAAGTTATGTACCTACCATAACGTTCCATGTTAGTTGTCTTCTTCTCGCCTTCTTTCTTGCTGGATGGGTTCGGAGCCGATCCTCGGCTCCAACTCAGCCAATACTAAAGCTCGAGAGCTAATTCCACCGGCTCGAGGCTCCCCTATATCCCACAATGCTAGGCGGTAACTACTCAGATCTCGTTTGATAGCTATACCAAGCAATCCTAGTCTCCATAGAATGGAGAAGGGAAACCCACCTCAAAACAATCTGCGTAAAAGTATGGCAGACCTCAGTAAGGATAAAAGAGGTGGAAGAACGTGTGGGAATGACAACTTCCAGACGAAGAACACAAACTGAATTCCTGTCGGTCTGTCCAGGCTTGGGGGAAGGAGGGTGGGACGAAGAAAGAAGGCGAGAAGACAACTAACATGGAACGTTATGGTAGGTACATAACTTCTTAATGTTAAGTTGTCAATCTCGCCTTCATTCTTGCTGGATGGGACCGCGTCCCTAGCACCTTATCCCGGGTGGCCTATCGGAACAGACTCTTGAGAACAGTGGAACCAAAATTGGCACAGCTTCTGGAAACCATGTCCAATTTATAATGTGAAATGAATGTATGAGGAGAAGCCCAGGTGGCTGCTGCACAAATGGAATCTATTGGCAGCCTATCCTGAAAAGCTACGGATGTAGCTAATGCCCTAGTTGAATGAGCTCTAGGTCTTGAGGGTAGTTTTTGATGTCTGATCTCGTAGATGAAGGTAATTGTAGAGGTGAGCCATCTAGAGAGGGATACTTTAGTAACTGGAAGGCCCAATTTCCCTTCCGCATATGACAGAAACAATTGATTAGATTTCCTGAATTGTTTAGTCCTGTCTAAGTAATATCTAAGTTGGCGATGAACATCCAAAAAATGTAGCTTTTGTTCCGACCTGTTTGAATAGTTAGGGAAAAAGACGGGGAGATCAATAAATTGGTATAGGTTTATTTGAGAGGAAATTGTAGGCAAAAAGGATGGATTAGTACGGAGGGATACCCTGTCTTTGTGAAACACTAAGTAAGGAGGACGACTGCACAGAGCATGGAGTTCAGATACCCTTCTTGCTGAAGTTATAGGTACCAGAAAAAGTGTCTTCCAAGAAAGCAACTTCAGAGAACATGAAGCCGCCGGCTCGAAGGGGGGAAGAATTAAAGATGCCAAAACCAAGTTCAAATCCCATTGAGGCGGGGGATCTTTGATTGGAGGTTTGAGAAGAAATACGCCCCTTAAAAAGGCTTTACAGAGTTTGTGAGCCATGATGCTAGACTCTGAAACACCAACATGAAAATTTGATATGGCAGCCAATTGAACTCTAATGGTTGATGCAGAAGATCCTAAATGAAAGAGTTCTGCTAGAAAGTCTAGAATGGACTGGATAGGTGCAGTAAAGGGATCCATGTTTTTTGATGTTGCCCAAAAAGAAAAGCGTTTCCATTTGCTACTATAAATCTTCCAGGTAGAAGATTTATGAGAGGTTATCAAGATATCTCGGACCGAGCAAGATATTGAGGGAAGCCTGGCTAAGGTTGGAATCGGAGAAACCACGCTGTGAGGTTTAAAGAAGGCAGAGATTGGTGCAGCTGACCCGATTGGTGGGTTATCAGATCTGGTACTGGGTCCAGATGCCAAGGCTGCTCCAAAAGGTAACAATGAAGAAAGGGAAACCAAATCTGTCGAGGCCAGTAAGGGGCAATGAGGATCATTGTCACTCTCAAGGCGATGGCTTTCTGAATTAGTTGAGATATCAGTGGAAAGGGGGGAAAGGCATATAGAAGTCCCCGGGGCCAATCGTGGACTAGAGCATCTCTGGTGGGATGGCCTGGTAACGGGAAGAGAGTGAAGAAGTCGTGACACTTGCTGTTTTGGGGAGTAGCAAAAAGATCGCAGCAAGGCTGGCCCCATCTTAGGAATACTTCTTCTAGAACTGATTTCTTTAGAGACCACTCGTGGGGCATGAGAATTGCTCTGCTCAATTTGTCTGCAATAACGTTGGATTTCCTGGGAATGTGCGTTGCTATCAGAAAACGCTGAGAAGAGATCGCCCATTGCCAAAGTCTGAGTGCCTCTCGACATAAAGGGTATGATCTGGTTCCGCCTTGTTTGTTGATGTACCACACTACGGACATGTTGTCCGTTTGAATTGCAATAGTCCCAGTGGGAAGAGAGTCGTGAAGGGCTTGCAACGCTAAAAGCACTGCTCTCATCTCTAAGACATTTATGTGCAAGTGGCACTCGAAAGGTTGCCACGTGCCCTGGACTGTCCTGCCCTGATAATGCCCCCCCCCCACCCGATCAGGGAGGCGTCTGTTGTCAACGTGGCGACTGGGGGGGGGGAGTGAAGGGTCTTCCTCGGAGAAGTTGAGGTGATGTGATCCACCAAGACAGTTGATTCTTGCATGATTGAGTTATCAATATGGTATGGGACATCGGGAGCTGTTGAAAGGACCATTGAGTAAACAGCATCCATTGGAGGATCCTCATGAAGCGAGCTAAGGGGAGAAGGGGAATAGCTGCTGCCATGAGTCCTAGTACCTTCAAAACTAGTCTGGCTTTGACTTTGTTGCATAGTAAGAGAAGGGAAACTTGGTTCCGAATGTCTGACACTCTCTGCTCTGTGAGTCTGGCTGAAAGATTGAGTGTGTCTAAGGTGGCGCCTATAAAGATAATAGATTGACAAGGCGACAAGGCAGATTTTTCGAAATTTATCGAAATGCCTAGAGCTTGGCAAGATTGGATGGTGAAGTCCCTGGATAGAAAAAGCTGATGTCTGGTGGTGGCGGTAAGGAGCCAGTCGTCCAAATATGGAAACACCTGGAATCCTTGACGTCTCAAGTGAGCCGTGACCACTGCCATGCATTTGGTGAACACACGGGGGGCTGTAGTGAGACCAAAGGGCAGGGCCCTGAACTGGTAGTGACTGGCTCCCAGCCTGAAGCGGAGATATCTCCTGGAGCGTTTGTTCATTTTGATGTGGTAGTACGCGTCCTGAAGATCTATCGAGCACATCCAATTGTCCTGACCCAAGAAGGGTAGAATGGACTGTAGCGTGACCATCCGGAATTTTGTTTTCCTGACATACTTGTTTAAGTAGCTGAGATCCAGTATGGGTCTCCAGTCCCCTGTTTTCTTTGGTACCAAAAAGAATTTGGAGTAGATGGATCCTTGCTGGTCTGCCGGGACTGATTGGATAGCTCTTTTTGATAGCAGCTTTGAAATTTCTAATGCTGCTTGTTCCCTTAGACCGGGTGGAACATCTGGAAGGGATCTTTTGGATTGGGTTGGGATGTGAATAAAGGGAATTTTGTAACCCTCGGATATGATCGACTGTACCCATTTGTCTTGAGTAAGGGAAAGCCAGGCTTTTGGGTACAGGGATAACCTTCCCCCGACTGCCTCCGAAGGTGGACAGCCGGGCAGCCCCTCAGGGATGCTGAAAGGGTTTGTCAGAGAACATTTCTCTGCTACCCTGGTTTTGCGGACCTCCTCTGCCTCTAGGGCGGCTTCTATTATTATTCCCCCCTCTGCCTCTAGAGGGGAATCGGCCTGTCGTCAGATGAGACTCCCTGGGATTGTTTGCGGAACCACATCTTTCCTCCCTTTTGACCTTTGGGATAGGGTCTAGAAGGGGTAGAAAAATGGACTCCTACAGCAGAGAGAGTCTTACCTTCTACCTCACACCTGGTCAATGTATCCTTCACCTGTGGACCAAACAAGGATGATCCATCAAAGGGAGAATTGGTGAAGGACGCCTTGAAAGGGTCCGCAAAGTTGCATAGCCGCATCGAGGCATGACGTCGTAAGGCAACACCTGTGCCTGCGGCTCTACTCGCCCCATCTGCTGCATATGAGACCAGCCGCATGAAGGAGTTAACGATGGAATTCAGGGTTGCCAACTGGGAGTTCATTGTGTCTTTGAACCCCTCAGCTGTAGGATCCTTTATCCTTGAGTAAATCTCTCTGGAGACGAGTGAAGTGGCATAAGTAGTTCAGCGACCGCATTGAAAAGGTCGCTGATGAGAACCGCTTGCCGTACCTGTCCATGGTCCTAGATTCCTTATTAGGAGGATGGACAGGAACCGAAGGATCAGCTAACTCCTTCTTAGTGGCCGCAGCCACCACCATGGCATCAACAGGGACACCTTTGGATAAAAATTTTTTATCTCTGGGGGCAGTAATAAATTTAGATGGTCTCCTCGGGGTGGGTTCCACTGAGTCAGGAGCCGTCCAAGCCTTCCTTGCCACCACTTCCATAAGGGGGTCAAAGGGAGGGGACACCCAGGAGGTAGAAGGGCGAGAGCCAAATGCCTCAAGATACACTGACTCATCCTCCGAAGGGTTAAGGGCTGGCCAGTTCCCCCTCTGTTTCAGGATCTCAAGGATTGTCAGCAAAGGAGACATCCTCAGAGGGGGATCAAGGGGAACTTTCGGATTCCTCTAAGTCAGTGTCAGAGGTGATAGACTCAGGGGAGTTAATGTGCTTCCTCTTGCACTGCCTCTTCCTTGGGGGATCTCCTGCAGGGTCAGGAGAGGCCTCGGAAGAGGAGGAAATTCCCAATGGGGAAACTTGAGGAGTTGGCTCTCTGCGGTCTAAGACAAGGGGGTAAGTAAAAATCACCGCAGGCACTGTAGATGGAGGGGCTGAAGGAGCTGACTGAGGGGCAGAACCTGGTTCTAGCACGCTCCGCATGACCTCGAAGGCACCCCTGTCAGGCAAGGCCCGAGGCCCCCGCTCCGAAGAGACAAGGACCTCCCCCGGCACCAACAGGGATGGCTCCGAAGCCGATGTCGGAGCCGAACTCACCAACGCCGAAGCCCCGTGAGGGAGAGTGGGGTCGGACAAGGGTCCAATGCCACTCGCCCCCTCGGAGCCGACGAGGGAAGCCCGGTGCCGAGATCCCTCCAAGGAGGAGATCGGAGCAGACGACGGAGATGAAATGGAAGGTATCGGATCCGATGCACCGACAGTCATGGTTCCGACAAGCCCTGGCTCCGAACTCAAAGGAGTCAGAGGAGGAATGTATTGGGGAACGGAAATAGCCACTGACTGGTGAGTCGGGCTATGCAGCATTTGGGCCAGTGCCTCGGACTTGAGAAGTCTACTCACTACCCTTTGCAAATCTTGGTCAGATAATCTGGAAGACCATGAGGAATGAGTTTTGTGGCTTCGTTCCGAAAGAAGAGGGGATCCTGGCGCTGAATGCACGGAGCCGATAGAGGGGGATCTGGACCTCTTCCTAGACTGTGGCTCCAATAAAAGTATCGGAGCCGACAGAGTTTTATCAGCCTCGGCTCCAGCCGGAGCCGAGGTAACAGTATGAGGCTTAGAAACATCGGCTCCAGCCGGAGCCGATGTCGATGCCGACTTAGTCTTTCCAGCAGTCGACTCTGGAACCGGAGCCGACTGTTTGGAAGTTTTGGAAGGCTTCCCCGAAACAGACTGAGTCGGGGGGCCTTCAGGCTTTAATAAGCCCCGCAAGATCAGTTTATTCTTGCGTTCCTGCGGGACTCTTGGGCTAAACCCATGACAAACAGCACAAGAGTCCTGCAGGTGCAAAGGCCCCAGGCAATACACACAAGAAGTGTGACCGTCTGTCAGAGACATTTTCTGACAGCACGAGTCACACTTCTTGAAGCCCGAGACCTTGTCTTTTGACATTGCAAAAAGGAGTGCCTGACACACACAAACACACTACAGACACACCCTTTACAGAAAAAATTATTAAATTAAATTATTAAGGCTAAAGCAAGCCACAAACACACACACACAAGCCCTTAACAGAAAAGAACTAGTTTAGTCACTAATGGACTGGGGGAAGGGTAGGGGCCGAAGGCCTACAAGATAAGGGAAGAAAGGGAAAAAAGACTTGACAAACAGGGGTCGATTTATCTAAATATTTAATTAAACTAAAAAGTTATGGTATCACAACAAAAAAGGGGGTTTAAGAAGTACCTAATAAGGTAAAAGTCTAACTCACCTGCCTGAGCCGGTAGAAAAGCACCTCGTCAGCTATAGCGGCAAACGAGATCTGAGTAGTTACCGCCTAGCATTGTGGGATATAGGGGAGCCTCGAGCCGGTGGAATTAGCTCTCGAGCTTTAGTATTGGCCGAGTCGGAGCCGAGGATCGGCTCCGAACCCATCCAGCAAGAATGAAGGCGAGATTGACAACTTAACATCATACATTACATCATCTCGTGCCCTCAGTCCTGAGGAAATGTCTCACTACAACAGCGATGGAATGATAATCTATTCAAATAGCAGCATCAGTCTTCAATACAGCCCTTCTAATGGAAATGTAGAAAAAACTCTTGTAACAGGAAACAGCATCTACACATGAACACAGCATACGTGGTGACAACACTGTTAACAACAGTTATGCTGAGTGTAAGCAGTGACATTGGGATTTGAAATATATACCTAACATCACAGGCTAATGAAGGTTGCTGAAACACAAGTGCAAATAAAGACTTATTTGGTGATTGTGACACTGCACATTTCAATGTATGACATCACCATTATGTATTACCTTCATGTTTCCAATAAAATGTGGCTGCACAGCACAACCACACTGTATAGATATACATCATATATGTATTTGCAGTCTGTTCTGCACAGTAAGAGGAAGAAACACACACTCATAAATTGACAGTCATTCCTGTATTCAAACTCCTTACCTATGTACTGGCACAATCTACAAACAAGAGTATTACACACACGCACCATAAGAGAAGTCTGATTAAATGTGAGCCCACTGCATATTTGAAAGTATGACAAACTGTGTCATGCAAAGGGGATGTGTGTGCAAAAATTACTTCTACAGTTACATGCAACTCTAAATGTAGTCAGTACTAAGACATGTAAAATACTCTGGCATTTATTTGCTTTCTCTCACAAATACAATCAGAAGAGTCTCACTGCTACATTCAAACCACCTATCTACCGACTGACACAATCTACATACCAGTGTATTATACTCACGCACCACAGGAAAGGTCTGATTTTAGGGGTCTTAGAGTGTACTGAAATGTTGACATCATCAGTGTGTTACAGAGAGTTTACATTTGTGAACAGACTAAAAAGGGGATGTGGGACTGATCTAACCATGTAAATGTTTCTCATGAGTGTGAGTCAAATGAGCACACTTGATGAATTAATCCTCCAGTGATGCAATAGACTCACCATCACACAGACAAGTTGACTGTTTCAGATTAGAATCCCTTATTTATCTAGCTATGCAATCTAGAGACCATATTACTTAATGCAAGAGCCAAAGCAGATATCTGACATTTCATAATGTGAAAGTGCACATCATTGCGGTGTTATAGAGAACACGTTATTGGGACAAGGGTCTGGCACTGATGTGGACTCAGCCGGTAGTGCAAAATTAACTTCAGTCTACTACTGTATTGCAATACTGTACTGCAATAAACAAAATTATGACAGCCATTTGTATGCAGTGTTACCTTTATAATCAAAAGTGCTGTTAGAAATTGCATTCTGACACCCTTGTTAAAATTAAGCTTTATCTGGATTTGTGCCCTAGATCACCTGTGTGATATTTCCAAAGTCAGTGCACTTGCAACTTGTACCACACAGAAAGGTAGATTAACAGGTGGATTTTCTCCATTAAGTACTGTCCAGATTGCTGACAGACATCTATTGCTGCTAAGCCTGTTTGTGCTATAGAAGGCTACCCAAATTACATTTTTCACTTTTTTCCTTAAGCAGGTAAACTTAATTGGTTGCAGCTCAGCTGTGAGCAAGTGCGCTAGGTTTTGCACTTTGGCACCACCTTCTTTAGGAAGTGAGATGTTGCATAAAATGTTATATAACATGTTTCTTATTTGGGCGCCACCCTTTTAAGGAAGTCAGGTTAGTATTTTATAGTATTTAAAGGATATGAGGTCATGTGTTTGTTTGATAATGTTTCTGTAACATTAAACTGAAAGTGCTTACATTTTGGTTTATTAAAATACCGTTTTGTGGCTTTGGAGCAGCGTTTCTTATTTTTTCAGTGTAATTTTTCGCTGTTGGGCTTGGTTACTTGAAGGCAAGAAACAGAAAAAAGCATATGAAGTTATGATGAAAGGGATTCCTGCATCTGGAATAGTAGCTTCTGCAGTCCCGTCACACTGTATGGATTTGAATCCTAGAGAAACTGTGTTAAAGTCACTGCATATGCAGCTTCTGCCACAGAAACAAGTAAAATTATTTCATTTAACCCGTGTGCTACAATGTTATTTAGATGCAATGTAGCATTTTCTCTCTTGGTGTTGCTCAGAGTGCTGTAGCAAAGCACACCAGTGCCAATGTGAAATGCGCTACTGATGGCAAGACAAGTTAAATTTCTCAGTTTGTAACTTGGGCAGTTCACTCTTGATCACTGGCTCAAAACATTCCCAGTCAACAGTGCGCTCTGCCAAAATGCACACATAGGAGGAACACAAAGAAAACTAAATTAATAGACAATTGTCAGTAGAAACAAATACAGGGTAATAATTATGAAAAGGTAGGATAATGAAGCTTCCTAGACCTGTGTGTTGTACAAACTGATCATATGCTCAGAAAATATTCATTAATTCTGTCAGACAGCACACTATCTGGAATTGAGCCCTCAACTCAGTGCAAAACAACACAAACACAGTTGTGTTTCTTACCCTCTTTGCCATCAACACAGGACTAGAAAATGTTACGTTCTCATTTGTTTGAATATGTCTAGATCAATTTCATATTGACCAATATTTTACAGTAATATTAGCCCTTGCCATTTTAATGACAAGTTGCCAACACTGCCAGCTGCTACTTCTCTTTATTTTCAGAACATCTTCTCCCCTTTCAGCTTAACTACAGAAATGCAATGTCATGGCCATCTATTTGCATCTTTGCTTTAATGTTTAATATAGCTGGTCAGTATTTCAGACAGATTTTAAGCAAAGGATGGACAATATCTTCTTAGTACAAGGATGTCAATACTGTTAAGGTTGTTCTCATAGCTCTCAAAGTGCTTACTCCTTTTTATTGTCTACTCTGCAAGACGCAAACACTTCAAAGAGAACAGTCACTTCAGTACTGCTTGCTGTTGTAGTCAGAGCAATCAGAAACAGTTGCAAGCCATTAGCAAGTAACAATTATTATTGCCCCACCCTGTAGTCTTAGGTCATGTGCATGCAATTGTGTAGCTACACAAATTGATTTTTTTGGTATTCAGGAATGTTAATGATTTCACATGTCATTTGCGTCTTCACAGTGCTCTGAGGGCTGAATCCACACTATAGAAAGGTAGTGGTGCAGCTATAAAGTGGAAGGAGGGGAGACTGATTGGATACAGACTGAGTATTGCTGCTAGCTAATTGGAGGAGACTGTTCTACAAATCACTGCATTGTTTCATAACTTATGCTTGTCCTCTACACAAACTGCTTGCACATTCATATACTGAATGTATTTCAATATGCAATGGAAAAAAGAATTTTAAGATGTATGCAATTTTAAATATTTCACTGTTACTATATTGCACATATGGCAGTTCTTGCTGTGCTGTACATGTTAATATGGTTGCTTCACAGTACCATGTTATCATTTGCTATTGTGTGACTGCCTCAACCCAATGGACATGATGAGTTGAACACTAGATTGGGCAGTGTCTATGATGGCATGTCTGTTACAGGAGGGCCAGCATCCATGTGTCATGGTGTCACACTTGGCCTATTGCCCCCCCCCCACCCTGTGAGAATGACAAGGACTGTGCTATGGGCTTTGTTCATTTCAGTTTGACTTAGGGTTGCATACACGTCTGACGCACAGAGTGAATGGGTAGAAGACTGACAGTATGCAGGTATTTTATCTTCTTACACATTTGTTCATATACTACAGGTTCTACACTTACCTTGACATTATTGCAGTTATAAGTCATGTGCTTCAGAGCTGTCTCTGTCTGATGCTATCCGTATACAGACATTATATTGGTAAGTAATGTTTGTGGACATTGGATGGCTTCACTTTTAATATTTGTATGTGCTTAGGTTGTTATGTGTATTCCTTCACTACTGAGTGTGCTTGCTATCATCTGCCTCTTAGTTTCTCGGTGTGTGTGCTGACATTTGAGTCTTAGGTGGGGAGTGAGTGTGCTATCCTTTTACTTTTACCCAGGGTAAGGGCATATTGTGCAGCCTATGTCTGCTGGCTACCTCTGCAGCTGGGGGTTCTCCCTCAGTATCCTCATCAGTATGTGTGAGAGGTTCTGTCCCTGCCTGTGTCCAGGAATGTGTGGTCTTGACCATTGCTGTCCCTGTTGCAACTGTTTTCTCAAGATGATATTGTGCAACATGGCAAAGACTGAGAATTTCTGCAGAGGTGCCTGGGTCATACTGTAGGGCACCTCTGATGTGTCTAGACAACAGAACCATGACTTCAGTATGCCAAACATACGCTCTATGATGTTTCTAGTTTGAGCATGAGCATCACTGTATCTTTCTTCTGAGGGTGTGTGTGCATTTCTGATGGGTGTCATGAGCCATGGTTCCAATGCATAACCTGCATCATCCAGAAGATGGCCTTACAGAACATCATCCCTCGCAAACCTTGTGTACAGGCAAGAGGTGTGCCATTTGTGTGAGATATGGTAACTGCCTTGGTTGTCTGCACAGGCACTAAGGATAATCCCTCAGGCATTACAGGCAACCTGGCAGTTGACTGAGTGGAACCCCTTCTTGTTGACACATGTCCTTCCCTGTTCACCAGGTAGGGCTTTTATTTCTATGTGAGTGCAGTCTATAGCCCCTGAGACTTTAGGAAGTGTGCTACAGCACATAATTTCTGCATTGTTCTTTCTCTCTCCTCTGCTGTGTGTGGAAAAAGTACAGTTTTGTACCTACCATAAATGTAGATGTTCAAGTGCACATACTGCTGCAGTCATTACAATTGGGTTATCCTGCCGTCAGGCGGGTCCTCGGTCGGCCGAATTCTAAAGTCTTGGTCCGGCGTCGGTTGTTGTCGCTTCTTCCCTGACGTCAGAGCGGCAGGGGTATAAAAAGAGGCAGCCAACGCCATTTTCTTCAGTTTTTCTTGCCCCAGATGTCAGGTGCCCCCAAATAGGCAGGCAATACATGTTGTTATGCAAACTTACATAAGTAGATAAAACCAATTAGTAGTTGTAAGCAAATACACCATATAGGAGTACCCAAAGTTGGATGTATGCTAGAGGTGTCTGCCATAAGTCCTGTCCTGAGAGGGGATGGAGGGAGGGAAACCTGGACTGCAGCAGTATGTGCACTCGAACATCTACATGTATGGTAGGTACAAAACTGTACTATGTTCATCGTGCCATACTGCTGCAGTCATTACACTTGGGTGAATCCCAAAGCTATGGAAGGGTGGCTGGTATTAGGCTGAATTAGGATGGGCTAGAATGCCCTGCAGGACTGCGGTGGCAAAGCCCGCTCTAGATTTAGAGTATAGTGGCAGGTGGTAGTGCTTGGTAAAAGTGTGCACTGAACTCCAAGTAGCTGCTTCCAAAATGTCCTTGGTTGGGACCCCCCTGAGATATGCTGCTGAGGTAGCTTTTGCCCTGGTGGAGTGTGATCTGATGTATCCTGGCACTGTTTTCCCATGAAATGAATAGCAAAAGCGGATGCAGTGGGCTATCCATTTTGAAATAGTCTGTTTGGAAATAGCCTTTCCTTGAACACCAGCAGCATAAGACACAAAAAGTTGTTCAGATTTTCTGAATTACTTTGTCCTGTCCAAATAGTATCGAAGTTGTCTGTGAATGTCCAAGGAGTGAAGTAGTCTCTCCCCTTTATTCTGGGGGTTTGGATAAAAGGTAGGTAAATGGATAGCCTGATTCAAAGCCACACTGGATACTACCTTTGGCATGAAGGTAGGGTTGGTACGTAAAGAGACTCTGTTCTGATGGAAAAGGTTGCACTGCCATAAGGGCCTGTAGCTCCGAAACCCTGCATGCTGAGGTAATAGCCAAAAGGAGAGCTGTTTTCCATGACAAGTATTGCAGTTCTGCTGAGGAGGCAGGTTCGAAAGGAGGTAATGTCAATTTTTCCAGTACGAAGTTAAGGTCCCAAGCTGGAGCTGGTGGATTTCGTGGGGGCCTTATATTTTTTGCCCCTCTGAGGAACTGTCTTAGTAAAGGATGTGAGAATAAGGGAGGATCCGTATTGTATTGTGCTGAAATAGCTGGGGCATGGATTTTGATGGATGAGAAGGAAAGGCCACTGTTTAACATGTCAGCTAGGTACTGTAGAATCTGAGGTATATTTAATATCCAAGGATTTAGGCCTTTTGCTTGGTTCCATGCACAAAATCGCTTCCATTTGCCTGAGTAAGTTTTTCTGGTACTGGGTCTCCTGGCCTCCAAGATGACATTCTGGACCTCCTTTGAGAGGAGTGCAGATTGATAAGTTAAGGTATTTTCCATGCAGCTAGATTTAGTGTCCTGAGCTGACTGTGGAGGATCTTGTAATTTTGCTGAGACAACAGAAGTGGGAATTGAGGTAGGATCCAAGGTGGTGAATGAGATAGGCTCTTTAGGAGCAGGTACCAGTGCTGACAAGGCCAGTCCGGAGCAATGAGAATCATTTGTGGCCTCTCTGCTCTGACTTTTAGTAAAACTTTTGTCAGTAGAGGTAGAGGTGGGAAGGCATAGGTTGTCAATGTTGTCCAACTGAAAGATAGAGCATCCACTTTCCAGGCTTGTGGATGATAGGTCCTTGTGCAGAATTTTTTCAGCTGGTAATTGCTGTAGGAGGCAAATAGATCTATGTCTGGCTGTCCCCATTTCCATGCTATCATTGAGAATACGTGAGGATCTGTCATATTTCTGCTTAATTTGTCTGCCAGAATGTTTTCCTTTCCTGGCAGGAATTGTGCTTGTAGTTGTACTTGTAAGGCCAATGCTGTGTTCCACAGGGTCATTGCCTGTCTGCACAGGGGGTAGGAATGTGTGCCTCCCTGTTTGTTTATGTACCACATAACTGTGGTGTTGTCTGTTCTTATTAATAGTTGACCTGGATGCAATAGGTCCTTGAAGGCTGTAAGAGCATTTTGTACTGCTAGCATCTCCTTTTGGTTGATGTGAAGGTGCATGTGTTTTTGAGACCATCTTCCTTGAATGCACTGACCTGCCATGTGTGCTCCCCAGGCGTAGTCTGAAGCATCTGTTGTGATGGTTTGATTTGCTTGAGGTATGCAGAAAGGGAGACCCGTGTTTCTTTGGCATGCTTGAGCCCACCACAAAAATTCCTTTTGAAGGCATGGAATGAGTGGTATAGTTGTTTCCAGGCTGTGTTTGTGTTGAGACCATAAGTTTTTCAGGTATCATTGTAGTTTCCTCATATGCAGCTTTGCAAATGGTATTAGTAGAATGCAGGATGCCATGAACCCCAAAGCCTGCAGGATTTTCCTTGCAGTAAGCTGGGTTAAAGTTGTCATTTTTCTGAAGTATTGAGACAGTTGCCTTTGCTTGTCTGGCGTGAGATAAACCATCTGGGCCGTTGTATTTAAGCTGGCACCCAGGAATATTATCTGTTGTGAGGGTATCAGTTTTGATTTCTTTTTGTTTACTGTGTACCCTAGGCAATTTAACATTTTTATTACAAACGCCAAATGCTGTAGTAGAATGTCCTTGCTGTCCGCTTGGATCAGGCAATCGTCCAGATATGGGTAGATTTGTATTCCTTGTTGTCTGCAAAATGCAATTACTGATGCCAGACATTTCGTAAATATTCTGGGCGCAGTAGATAAGCCAAAGGGCAATGCAGAGAATTGATAATGCGTTGTACCTGCAAGAAATCTGAGGTATCTTCTGCAATCTTGTCTGATAGGGACATGCAGGTATGCCTCCTTGAGGTCCAACGTTACCAGCCAAGACTCCTTTCCCAACATGGGAAGAAGCTGCTGTAATGTTAGCATCTTGAATTTTGGTACCTCTAAGTACGTGTTCAGGATAGATAGGTCTAAGATGGGTCTCCAGTCTTTGTCCTTCCTTGGTACCAGAAATAGTCTTGAATAAAAACCTTGTCCTTGTTCTTTTGTAGGTACCTTTTGAATTGCTTTCATATCCATGAGAGCGGAAATTTGTTTTTGTGCCTCTGCCCATTTATTTTGTGGCAGGTTTGGCATGCCTTTCATTTTTGGTCCTTGAAAGTGGAATCTGTAGCCTCTGCTTATGATGTCCAGAATCCATTTGTCCTGTGTAATAATGTGCCAATTGTCTAAAAATAAGACCAGTTTTCCGCCCAAAGGTGCTGCCATTGAATGTTTGTTTGGCAGGCGTAGGGGGAAGTCATTGAGCTTGCTTCCTGAATGGTTGAGGCCTTTCTTCTCCACCTCTTGGAGTTGTTGTCTGCCATTGTCTAGGTCTGTAAGAACCTTGTGGTTGTCCTCTGCCCCTGGGGCGTCTGTACCTACCCCTTTGGGGTCTGTCAGTGGTTGGAAAGGACCAGTTTTTTGATGGCCAGTTTCTGCTGAAGCGCGGAGGTTGTACCTGCAAGAAATCTTTAACTGTTTGCATAGATTTTGCCTTTTCTTCCATTTTCTTTAAAACCTCCTCTGCTTTGACACCAAATAATACATCCTTTTGCAATGGTGCATCCAATAACTTTGCTTTTACATGATCTGGTAAGGGTTGCTCTTTTAGCCAAGCATGTCTACGTATCACAGAGCCAGTGACAGCTGCTCTACATGAGGCCTCCAATGAATCAAAACCACACTGTAAAGTATGTTTTCCCACTTGTTCTGCTCCATGCAATAAATCCTGCATCTCTTTTAAATCTGGTTGATCTGTTTGTGTCATCTTAAGTTTCAATTGGGAGATCAAAAACTGCTGGTATTTTAGCATGTGAAATTGGCAGTTTAATGCCCTCATGGCTAAAGTGGCAGAAGTATACACCTTCTTCCCCCATCTTTCTAATGCTCTGGAATCTCTTTCAGAAGGTAAAGGATTTTTTGCAGTAGAGGCCTTAATCCCCTTAAGACCCTGTGAAATGGTTTCTGGGTCAGCAGCAGGGCTTTTATATAAAAACTGGTGGGAATCAGGGACCCGGTAGTATCTGTCTGGTTTAACTGGGGCAGGAGGCAAGGAGTCTGGATTCAGACTGGCCTCTGCAAAAACATCATCCAAAATATCTAAAACCGGAGGAATAGCAAGGGGCCTATGCTGAGGAAGAAGGAGAAACTCCCGGAGCCTTTTCTTAGAATCTGAGTAATCCTGTCCTTCCCAGTGGAAGTGTTCCCTCAAGGTATGCAAGGCTTCCGCGAAAGAATAGATGCAATGGTAATAGAAGTAGGCTTGAAAACGCCTTCAGAAACTGAAGGCCTAGCTAAATTTTCAGGTTCCCTGCCAAGAGTGGCGTCGGTGTCTAGAGAGGTAATTGGCTCCGGAGGGCCTGCAACTTTAGATTGAGAGGTCACCGGTAAAATAGATTCAGTGGTAGTCAGGGGCTGCGAAGGCGCCTCACTGAGAACCGGAGATCCGGCGGCAGGCCTAAGCGAGGTCTCGGTATCCGGTTTGGGCCTCGGAGGCCTATCTTTATCCTTGCGTTTTTTCATTAAGCCTGGTGTCGGAATATCCGACGACATGCTGTAGTTAAATTTTTTGCCAAAATAATGAAGGGCGAACTCCGCCCGACATTTTATAGTGCGTTTATTGAACCTAGAAAAAAACCGGCAGCCCGAGACGTCGTGGTCTGGGCCTAGGCAAGGAATACAGTACGAGTGAAAATCCTTATGCGGTATTTGCTTCCCACAAGAAATGCAATTATTAACTTTGTCTGACATCGTTCTGAGGCAAGAAAAGTTTCCCCAATGGGGTACTTAGCTTTAGAGAAGACTTCGGCTGAAATCCTTTTCGGAAATCTCAGGAGCTGGCCGACCGGCACTTGCGAACTGCTTCTGCTTCGGGCACCGCGTGGCAAGAAAGACTGAAGAAAATGGCATCGGCTGCCTCTTTTATACCCCTGCCGCTCTGACGTCAGGGAAGAAGCGACGACAACCGACGCCGGACCAAGACTTTGGAATTCGGCCGACCGAGGACCCGCCTGACGGCAGGATAACCCAAGTGTAATGACTGCAGCAGTATGGCACGATGAACATCAGATGTACTCCCTTGTATGTTGTAACATAACATTAACATATTGGTGAAATATTCTGGAAGATGAAGCCTGTGACACTCCTAGTAAATCCCGTTTCTGGAATGTACTAGTAACTAATATTCTTAATGCTACACATATCCTAGTTTCCACTGATATAGGCTCTCCTCGATTTCCCCTGGGTCTGAGGTTGCAGCTAACAAAACAAAAACAGCTAGCAATTATGGAAATGGGTCGGTCTTCTCAATATTCACTACATTCAACTCCATACAGCTCAGGAAATACATTTGCCAGTTTAGAATGTTCCCTAAAAATGAATCATTTACTTGTTTATTTCAATCTGTTAACCAGCTAAGTGGCTTGTCAGTCTATTTATCACCATAACCCAGGCTCATTAAGGAATGTAAAAGTAAAAGCTAAAAAAAAACATGAGAAAAGAAGCAATTACGTGATACACATAGAGTGGATTCACTTCAGAAGCCTGAAATTTCACAAGCCTGAATTTCATAAGCCAGAAAACCAAAAGCCTAAAAATTCAAAATCCTGAAAACTCAAAAGCCTGAAGCCCATAAGACTGAAAACACATAGGATATATATACTGACTGAAGACAACACAAACTAGATTACATTCCACCAAATATAAGCAGGGTGCAAGGCCCCCACACCCCCTGCTACTTAAATATATCAAGTCCAGGATTGCACTTCACTACACTTTCATGAGTTATGTTGTAGTATTGGAAGTTAAATGGGAACATTACTAAGGTTACAACAGGCAGTCATGAAACGTGATGGTATGTTTGCCATTTTTTCTGTGAAGTGCAATCTTGGAGTTGATATATTTAATTAGCAGGGAGTGTGGGGGCACAGCCCCCCAAATGAGGGGGGTTTACCCCCCCCCCCGCCATACTTGGAGAAAAGTGCTATCCTTTGTCTTGTATGTGTTTTTGTGTGTCCTTGTACTGGAATATTGTTATTCTTTGTGTTCTGTATATTTTCAGTCTTTTGGGATTCAGGCTTTTGAGCTTTCAGGATTTTGAATTTTCAGCTTATGACATTCAGGCTTGTGATATTTAAGACTTCTGAAGTGAATCCCATACAGTACTTAAATTGCAACTAACAGAGTAAATGATAAAACTAAGTGGCACAACTGAGATACTAGTAAACAAAGCATTCAAATGCACAGTTAGGTACTTCCTACAGATGCACTAATAAAAAATAAATACTGCAAATAGGACATTAACAGAGAAATAATACTGTCAAATGGCCAACAGCAAGCAAAATTAACAGTATTTGTATTTACTCATGTACAGTTGTGAGGAGGGACCTCACTACAACAAAAGTATATTTTATGCTTTAAGAAAATTTGATCTCATGATAAGATGATAATGCTGTAGCTCTTAAGAACTAGGAGACATCTTAGTTACCTTGTTTGATTTGCTCTGCATGGCTTCATTCAGGCTCTTATGGCACTTGCACCACTAGCACTTCCTGTTAATATATGAACATTATGTACTCACCATAATGATAGATCCGTGTTGCCTTTCTGTCTGGTTCTGCCTGTGGGTTATCGGATCTGATGTAATCCGATTTCCAAGACTTCATCTCACCAAGCTCCTTGTCCTCTGCCACTTCACTAGAACTACCTCAGATCTAGTTTCCCTCTCTTCAGCCATTAAACTCTCAGATCTACACCACATGGCAGAAAAGTCAAAAGGCCAAGAACCCCCCAAAAAAGGTGGGCTCCCCAGTCGATCATCCCTGAGGTAACAGAATAACCAAAAAGGCAGGGATAGGTGGGGGGGGGTCTAAAGGACCTTGTTCTATTCAATCAGAACCTCAGCTGCTTATGAAGATCAAGGCAATGCAGGATATTCACCCCTGTTAAAAAATTCAGGAAAAAAGAATGGCAAACGAATGGACTGATTCAAATGATTTTCTGATACCATCTTAGGCAAAAAGGAAGGGTCCGGTCTGAAGGACACACTGTCTGAATGAAAAAACAGATAAGGAGGGATAGCAGAGAGGGCCCTGTAACTCTGACACTTGCTTGGTGGAAAGAATGGTCACCAAAAACAAAGTCTTCATGACAACAACTTCAGATCAACAGCAGTAGAAGGTTCAAAAGGAGGGACAGCGAGCACCTGAAGCATAATAAGTCCCAAGGTGGAAGAGGGTCTCGCACTGGAGGACAGATTAGGGGAGCTCCTTTAAGAAAGGCCTTGGAAATCTTAAGGGTAGTTTAATGGCATATTATCTCTACCAATGTGAAAATTAGAAATATCTGCCAACTGGACTTTACTCATGGAGCAGGTAGACCCATAGTTAAACAAACCAACAAGAAAACCCAGAACAGCCATCAAAGGTGATGAAAAGGGATCCAACCCTTGAGATACAGCCAATAAAGCAAAATGTTTCCAGTTACTAGTGTACACCTTTTAAGCAGACAACGTCTGGGAAGATAAGATGTGAACAACTCTGAAAGCTTGGGATTTCTGGCCATCAAGGGAAATACAGAAACCAAGTGGTTAACCTGAGAGTTAAAAGGCTGGCTGGATCCAAACCTGCTGGGTTAGAAATGAGATCCCAAATGCGATCCAGGGCCTCTTTCTGAAGAAACCTTATTATCAATGGAGTCGGAGGGTAAGCATATAGAACACCTGGGGGCCATGCATACAGGACAGCATCCCTGGGTGTCTGTCCTTGAGGAGGAACAAAGGCATAATAGCTGCTGCACTTGGCATTGAACAGGGAAATAAACAGGTCAAAACTCGGAGTGCCCCAGTTCCAAAAAATCTGAGCAGCAACCCTTGGATTCAGGTACCAATCATGAGGAAGTAGAGTGTTCCTGCTCAAAGTGTACACTAAGATGCTGGATTTCGCCAGGATGTACATTGCCGTCAGAAAGCATTACATCAAAATCAATCACTGTCAGACCCTCATGGCCTCTTGATAAGGAGGGCAACACCGGCTTCTCCTCTGTTTGTTCAGACAGCAGACAACGAACATATTGCCCATCAGGACAGAAATCACATCCTTGGGGAGAACATCCTAAAAAGCCTCCAAACAAAGAGAACTACCCTCATCTCCAAGACGATGATGTATAGGTTGGCCTCAGCTGCAGACCAGGTTCACTGGATAGTCCTATTTTTGAAATGTACCCCCACCTCAGCAGAGAGGCATCTTTTTTTTTTTTTTCAAACACCTTTATTGAATTATCACTTGTGACACAGGCAAATTTGCATTCATATAAAAGTAGTCAAAAACTATTTTAACGTAACAAACATTATACTTCACATACATTGCTATATATCATTTAACCTAAGCAATATTACATAAATTATTCAATTTCGGCCTTTTTTTTTAAACAAAAAAAATCTTCATTAAACCATCAATTAGGCAATCTTATATTTATATAAATTAAAACAAAACACACTGACACAGTCCTAGTCGGAAGCATTTTACATCACAAACCATAAGGACACACTCCCAGTTGCAACCATTATACATCACTTATAATCTACCTAATCTTTCTCACTCAAACATTACATAGCTCATTTAAAGTCCTGCCGCCTTTTAGACCTCATTCCTCCCTTGTATGTATTGTTCCCACAATTCCCATTTGTTTGCATGTAGTGTGCTCCTACCCTTTTCTAAAGATCTCAGTTCCAGTTTTTTTATCTCTGCTATTACAGTCACTACTTCCAGTATAGTTGGTTTAGATTTGATTTCCATTTTCTAGTAACTGCTTTTTTGGCAGCCAGCATTATTAGACACAGCAAGGCCCTACCATATCTAGGCAATTCCAATTCTGTATCATAGCTCAGAAAAATCATCTCCTTCATCAGACCAATCTGCCCATCAAGCATCTCCAACAGTGCATCCCGCAGGGAATCCTTAAAGTCTGCCAACTCACCGAACTTCCAGAAAATATGTTCCTAATTACCTCTTTCTTCCCCTTCACACCTCCAACATTTACTGTCTGCCTGAGGAAAAATTCTTTGGAGTCCACTTGGGGTATAAAAACATCTTTGTAAATATTTCCAGACAACAATCCTAAATCTTCCAGACATAAACATATATCCTCCCATTGTGTCTTTGGGAAATGCTTATTCAATCTCTCTTCCCAATCCTTTCTAACCTCCTCTGATTGATTCTTATAGTTATCATGCAATATTTGTATGCTCTACTAATTATTCTTTTTTTAATGGCAGCTTCTATTCTAGATCTTATTAAAAACTCTGCCAGTGCTGGTCTTTCATTTAGGACCCACCTATTTATTTCTTTGCCTATACTCTGATATCAAGTCACTGACAGGGAAGGCAATCTCTAAACTGCAGTCCAAATAAATTCTTAGAGGTATCTGTCTTGACCATAGCCTGAGGAGGGGGAGAATGAATGGTCTCGCTGTGAACAGCAAGGGAGACTCCAACCACCAACTGATTTGATCCCAACATACTCAAGTCAGGTAAACTGAAAAATCTATTGGATGTATTGAATACTACCACTGGCCCACCAGGGTCCACTGTAGTTCTCTCATGTGATACCCGGCAAAGGGAACTACTCAAATGGCAGCTGCTATGTCATTCAAATGTCTGACAATATGATAGGCTGGAGGCTTTCTGGACACAATCAAAGACCTTGCCAGATCCCAACGGTTTGATACTCTGGAAGCTTGGCAATCTGGGAGACTGTGTCCAAATGGCACCCTATAAATTCCAAGGCCTAAACTGAATAAAAACTGGAGTTCTGGTAACTGACTGTGATCCCTAAAGAACTGCAAACATGGAGTAAGGTGTCCTTGGCCCTGATCATGGATGCTCTTGTGGGGGCAGTTAGGAGTCAAACATCCAGGTAAGGAAAGACTTTGAACCCCTGCATTCTGAGCCTGGCTGCTACAACTGCCATAAATTTGGTGATTGCAGAGTTGTGTAAAATCATACCATAACAGTAGATGTTCCTTTTTTCACTGTTGCAGTATTCATAACCAGTGGGATCTCCTGCCAAGGATAGCTCCATGTCTAGGCAGCATACAAAAGCCTTTATCTGTTACCAGGATCATATGTCAGATGTATGTTCTCTGTGTCAGTGTGGGGCATAAAGGACACTCCAAACTCTGCAGTATTCTTCACTAAAGGGATATTCTGCCAAGGATAGCCCAACATATGGTCAGTATACCAAAGCCTTTGGATTTTATAGTTACCATACACCACAAGTATGCTCCCAGTGGAGGGTGGAGGGCATAAAGGTGAGGTATGGATGCAAATACTCAAAACTGAATTGTCCCAGAGGAACAGGAACAAAACACCCCAAGGACAAGGTAGAACATATACATCCAGAAGAGAAAAGTTCAGAAGGGAAAATAAGCAAGAACTCTTCAGCCAAGAGGGTAACAAAGGGCAGCAGCAAGAGCCATAAACTGGTGGTGGGGGGTGGAGAAGAAGGGAGGGATCGAATACTGCAACAATGAAGAGAAGGACATCTTCTGTTATGGCAAGACTTTACACAATTGTACTATGTCCTTCCACATCATCGTTGCAGTATTCTTCACTGAAGGAAGTGTGCAACAGCTAAGAAGACTGGGAAGAGGAATGCACAGAAGAGCCCTCTACAAACACATGCAGAATAGCCCTGGCAAAACCTGTCCAGAGCCTGGAAACAACATCCAATTTGTAAGGTTTAGTAAAAGTAAGAACAGAGGATCAATTTGCAGATTCAAGGATGGAACTGGTGGCCAAACCTTGAAAAAGGCAGTAGAAAAGGCAACCACCCTACAAGAATGTGCCTTTACAGACAAAGAAAGACAATTTCCGTGAAAGGAATAACAAAGGAAATGGCCTTACAGAGCCAGGAGGAGATGGTTTCCTTCTAAACAGCTAAACACAACATCCTGGGATAAAAAGAAAAAAAAACTGCTCAGATTTTTTTTTTATCCAAATAATATCCGAGCTGTCTCTGTAGGTCCAAGGTGTGGAGAATCTTCTCACTGGCAAACTGTTGAGAAGGAAGAAGCAAAGGAAATTAAATAGACTGATTAAGAGACAACTCATTAACCACCTTAGGCATAAAAGAAAAATTAGGATGAAGAGACACCGTCTCTGTGAAAATTTAAAAAAGGAGGGAATTACCATAAGAGCCTGGAGCTCAGACACTCCCTTGGCAGAAGCAGGAGCCAACAGCAGAACAGTCTTCCAAGTACAAAGTTGCAAGGAACCTGAACTAGCAGGTTCAAAAGGGGCCTTAAGTCAATTTTTCAAGAACAAAACTGAAGTCTGAAGAAGGAGGAATAGGTTTTTTTGGGATAATGATATGAAGAGCACCTTTCAGAAACTACTTGACTTCAAACCGAGAGGCCAAAGGAGGGTTCAAGGGCAGGGAAGCAGAGAAAGCTGACAGGTAAGCTTTAACTAAAGAATATGCCAAGCCAGCATGGAGCAGATCACACATACAAGATAGAAAGACCCAATCCTCCAAAGGCAGACGTCCTGTCTGGTGGACCCCAGCCATAAACAAACTATACAATAGAAGGAGGAAGCTACTAAATGATAGAGCAAAATCCCAAAAAGGGAAGGCATCACTGATCAGTATTAGCAAAAAACTACGGGCACTCATAAAATTGTCTAAGGCCAGCTTAGAGAGAAAAATTGCACAGGACACTAAGGATAATCACAAGGCTTTCTTTAGTTATGTTAGGAACCTGGGTGGTAATTCCCAGATATGCTCAGAATTAGTCCAAAATGACAAAAAATACACTGAACCCACAGACATTGCCAACATCCTAGCTGACAGGTTCAGCGCAAACTCCCCCCCACCAAAAGGGCAAATATCTATCCCAGCAGAGTGCTGCCCCCCTGACATCTCAGATGCTCAGGTAAGAGTCACCCTCTCCAAAGCAAAAAACACAGCATCAATGGGACCAGACGATGTCCCAGGCTGCGTCCTACATGAACTCCAAGAAGAGCTAAACCCAAACATAAAACTACTGTTCAATCTCAGCCTTACTACAGGATATGTGCCCAAAGAGTGGCGTGCAGCAACAGTGGTCCCTCTCCATAAAGGTGGTGCCTCAACGGATCCTGGAAACTATCGCCCCATAAGCCTGACTAGCTTGGTCTGCAAAGCTATGGAAAGGATCATCATGGACCTCATAAATAAAGATATTGGGGACCTACAAACACTGGATCCTACCCAGTTCGGCTTTAAGGGCAGATCCTGCCTCTTAAACCTGGTTGATTTCTTTGAAACAGTCACCAAGGCCATTGACGAGGGAAGGTGGTCCACACAGCCTACCTGGACCTCGCAAAAGCCTTCGATACAATACCCCACTAGGGCATTATAGATAAGCTCACCAGCTTAAATATAAACCCCTATGTCACTAGATGGATTGCAAACTGGCTCAAGGACAGAACCCACATGGTTAGAATTGCTGGAGCCATGTCAGACTCAAACCAGTTACAAGTGGTGTCCCACAAGGCTCAGTCCTGGGACCTCTCTTGTTCGGTATATATTTCGGAGGTACAGGCCAACACGGAAGAACTGTGGCTGACCAAGTTCGCAGATGACTGCAAACTGGGCCATAATCGACTCTCCAGCCGACGCAAGCATCCTCCAAAAGGGCCTCATAGAAACAGACAACTGGTGCCAGAGCCATGGCCTCAAGCTAAATGCCAAAAAGTGTATAGTCATCACCTTTGGCAAAACAAAGTGCCCACAAATTACCACATAGGTGGTAATCCATTAAGTACAGAAGAAGTAATTAGGGACTTGGGGACCCAAGTTGATAGCAATCTCTCATTTGACAACCACGTAGCCAAAGTGGTTAGAAAAACATTTTATATAGCCCACCTAATCATGAAGGGATTCACATCTAGATCAGGGAGGTCATCGTGCCTCTTTACTCATCCCTCATCAGGCCCATAATTGAGTACAATGCCCCTTTTGGGATGTACCTTACCAGACACCTGCAGCAACTGGAAAGACCCCAAAAGTACCTCACCAAGAGGATCAAAGGGCTCAAACAGATGCCATATGCTGCCTGGTTAAAGAAACTCCAGCTCTACTCAGTGGCATACCACCTGTTCAGAGGCGATCTGTGCCTGACATATAAAGCCATGTCCAACCCGGAATTAATGGACATGCTGCACCTCAGAAAATCCAAATCCCATCGAGTTACGGCCGAGAGACTTGAACCTCAGCACTGAAATAAATAGGACATGCTGGAGGGACAGATTCATAACCCAGAGGCTCCCTTCACTCTGGAATAAAATCCCAGTCCAGGTTAGGCAGAGTCCCTCATTGACTCTCTTCAAGAGGAATCTTGATGAGTGGATGGGAGATCGTAGGTTTACCCTGGGTATCACTTCTGTGTCACTGTTAGACAGAGGCACAGTATACTAACCTCGAAAAAGGGCATAGCAAAATAAATTTAAAATGGGTGGCGAAAGCCAAACACATTCTGGCTAGACTTATAAATGCCCTAGGGCAGATAGCCTAGTATGAACCTATGAGCCTATGAGAGAAACCCCTACTGAAAACAGATCCTAATGGTGAGAGAGACATCAAACAGAAAATCTTTTCCATTTAGACATATATGATTTTCTGGTAATGGGTTTCCCAGCCTCCTGCAGAATTCGAAGCACATCATCATTAAAGCGGTGTCTAAAGGGGATCATAGCCCTATAACTCTTAGTGCCATCTGAAGAGTGGACTAGTCAAGGCTGGATTAGAAATTCCTTATCTTGTGTGAGAAGATTTACCTGCTGAGGTAACTTGTGATGATTGCCCCTGGCTAGATGAAAAAGAAAGGGGAACCAGCGCTGTCTGGGCCAAAAAGGTGTCACCAACAAGATTCTTTTCAGAGCTCTTGGCAGAAGAGGAAGAAAGGCATACTGAAACATTCCCTTCCAAGGATAAGACTCCAAGTCAGGGGGGACTTGGCACTTTCAAACATAATAGAAAAAGTTGCCTGTTCAGATGGGAAGCAAAAAGATCTACTTGAGGAATATTCCACTGATGGATTTATAACCAGAAACACATGTCTGTGAAGCATCCATTTATGAGCCTGTGTTCTGAACCTGTTCAGAGTCTGCCACTAGATTGTGCTCTGAAGGAATGTAAACTTCCTGAAGGGTCACCTGATAATAGACAGCCGGATCGTAGGCCTGAAGGCTTAGCCTGCAAAGGAGATAAGACCTCGGACCTCCCCCACACTTGTTGGTATACCACAAAATGGTCTTCTTGTCTGTGAAGACTTTCAGGGAGCCAAGGAGAAAAAGTTAACAGAAAACCTGTAGAGCCAGAAGGGGAGGCCCTCATCTCTTTTAAGTTGATATGGTCTGACATATGGTGAACAGGCCAGAGACCCTGAACTTTCAGAGGACCACAAGAAGCATCCCACTCCAGGTCCGAAATGTTAATGAACAGTTCTTGGGAAGGAAATACAGCATGAAAGGGCAGTCCCAGATTAAGAGAAATTTGTTGAATCCAGCAGTGAGCTTGAGCAAAGGAACAAGGAACTCCAGTGGCTGGCAATGTTGAAACCACACCAATATGAGGTACCGCTGAAGCGTCCTTATATGGAGCCTGGCAAGAGGAAGCAAGGGGATGGTGGAGGCCATACAGCTCAGAATCCTGAGAAATTCCCTGGCTGTGAGAGAGGACAGAGGAAGAAGAGACTGGAAGAAGGTTGTCAGAGACAAAACCTTGGGAGCAGGAAGAGAGACCAATATGGGAATGGCCTGAATCCTGTAACCAAGAAAAATATGATCCTGGGTGGGGGTAAGCACCAACTTCTCGAGACTGATGGCAAACCCCAGACTTTGTAAAAGACAAGTGGTAAAGTAAAAATCTTACAGAAAACTGCTGGAAGAAGGAGACTGAATAAGCAGGTCATCTAGATAAGGGAATATCTGTACCTCTCAAAGTCTGCAAAAGGCAGTGACAGAAGCGAAGCATTTGGCGAATAACCCTGGGGCAGGAGAAAGACTAAAGGGCAAAGCAGAGAACTGAAAATGAGAGGAAGAAATAGAGAAACATAAAAATTTGAGGGTGAATAGGGATGTGAAGACAAACATCCTTGAAGTCTGGAGAGACCAAGAAGGCCTGAGGGAGAAGGGGAGAAGAGGAGAGGAGGAAACAAGGTCTGAAAAGAAACATTCTGAAAGAAGGGACCTTGAGAAAAGTGTTGAGGAGAGACAGGACCAGAACTGGTTTCAATGTCTCCTCCTTCTGAGAAACCAAAAACATCCTGGAGTACAATCCTCTTCCCACTTGGGTGAATGGAACAGGTTGAATGGTGTCCTAATCCAAAAGGGACTGTAAAACCTCTGGGAAAATACAGTTGGTCTGAAGAAGACTGTAGAATGCCTGAAAAGTGGGTGGAAGAGATTACCATATCATGAAATAGCCTTGATGAATAATAACCAGCACCCAAGTGATCTGTTGCCAATTTGGGAGAGACAGAGAAAGGAAGAGACACAAGGGGGACCTGGCCGAAGGGAGGAGGCGGCAAAATATCAAACAGAAATAGGCTTGTCCAGAAAGGAAGCCTTCTGAGAAGTAGGAGTCTGAGTAGACTTGGCATGAGGAATATGCCAAGACCTCTTCTTACCTTTGGAAGGTTCACATGTCTGCCTATGAACAAAGTAAGAATTAGAAGGATAATTCCTCTAAAATTTGGGTATAGGGGAATGCTTGAGTTCCTGCATGACCTTATCTGGGAGGGACATTAACAGGTCAGTGTCTGTCCCAAAAAGATTTTTATTATCCAGAGAAGCATCCAAAAGTTTAGCCTTAATATCATCAGACAAAGCCAAGAATAACGCCTCATCATAGAACCAAAAGCAGCAGCCCTAAAAAAAGCATCAGCAGCAGTGTAACTGCTTTTTATGGAGTTATGAACAACCTGTGAAGTGGACCCAAGCAAGGAAAAAGTTGAAGCTTTCCCTTCTGAATCAAGCAGATTAGACACAACTTAGAACCTGAGAAAGAAGACCCAAGCCAATACCTGGTCAATTGGGTTTGGTAATTAATAGCCTGAAATGACAAAGTGGCAGCAGTATATACTTTTTTACCCAACCTTTCCCTAGCTCTATTATCCTTATCAGAAGGAAAGAGCTTAGAAGAAGGTAGAAGGTTTATCAGTTGAGACTGAAACCACAGAAGGGTCAGCCGAAGGACATTTAACCATGAATTTGCAGTCCTTAGGGATCTTGTAAAATCTGTCCGGTTTCTTACGGGCTGGGGGCTAAGAGACAGGGGCTAAAGAAGCAACAGAGATGATGTCCAAAATTGCTGCCAACATAGGAGGAACTGTAGACAGCTTAGGACTGTTTTACAGTATCTGTTTTGGATGTCTGAGACCAGGGAGCAATCCCACTTAAAGAACTCCAACATATGAGCAAAAGTATCACCAAAGGGTAATTCTTCCAAGGCACAATCCAAGCTCAAAGAATCCTTTTCCTCTGAACCATACTGTAGCAAAAGGAAAGGAGTATGCAAGGGATTATTCCCCAGAATCTAGGTCTTCATCTGAGGAATCCAGTTCCCTTGTCCTCTTAACAGGTGTGGAAGACCAGAGAGGAGTAGGGACTAACACACCTTGAGAAGGCTTCAAGGTCATCAAGGCATTAAACAAGCCTTGAATAAAATCATGTCACACACACAATGGGGATCTTTAGCTGAATGTGCCAAAAAACAAAAGTAAGAATATAAGGTGCAGGACCAGATGAGAAGGCAAGAAATGTGGAAAATGCATAAATATAGCTGTAAGTATAGAAAACTTCTGGAAGAACCTCATGTTGATAAGAACACAGGAATGGTTAAGGAGAGGCTAATTCAAACCAACTGATGAAAGATTAATACTGGCAGCCCAAGACCAACAAAAGGTGTTTGACTCATTAAACCAGGTAAAGGTGTGGGTATGACAATTTTTGATACTACTGATTATATTTCTAGAATGGAAGAGACTTTGAATAGTAACACTTACATAGTGAGTTTTGTCAATGAATTAAATGGAGCTTGCAGACGTATTAGGGGCATTTTACATGAATTATTTATTGAAGGTGATATTAATATTGATGAATTTAACTTTATGTCAGTATCTCATCTTAGGACACCAGCTTTGTTTGGTGTCCCAAAAATTCATAAAGACATGCTTAGACCACCAATGAGGCCAATAGTGGATGCCCAGGGGTCTATTATGAATCCAATTGCTAAATGTTTGGATGGCAAATTGAAGGCACTTTTACAGGGTGAAAGGCATTTGTGTAAAGACTCTTGGGACTTTTTATCCAGGATGTGAAAAGCAAATTTTGGAGAACATTACACATTCATCACTACTGATGTAAAACATTTGTACTCACATGAACAGGGTATTGAATGGGTAAATTCATACTTATTCAAAAAAGGACTCTCACAAAACAGCGTCAGTTTGTATGAACAACTTTTTGATGTTGTCCTTAAGAACAATTTTATACTGTTTAATGATAAATTGTATTCACAGAAAGAGGGTGGCTATAGAGTCTCCTTGCAGGGTCCTCTATGCCAATATTGTAATGTGTGTCTAAGTAGAAGAGTTCATATTTGAATCTCCTTTTTACCAGTGGTGTAATGTTTACTTACGTTTTCTGGACGATGTTTTTGTTTTGTGGTGTGGAGAAGAAGAAAAAGTTGATGCATTTTTAAAATACATCAACGAGACAACTTCCTTTTTAAAATTTACAGCTGTAAAAAATACTAACAATATATCCTATTTAGATGTTTTTCTGAAAAAGGATTTAGACAACCACACATATTCATCCGAAATTTTTTGTAAAGAAACTTACAGTAATAATTTTTTTACATTTTGATAGCAATCACCCATACACCCAAAAGAGAGCTGTTCTGAAGGGACAGTTCGTGAGGGCAACTAGAATGATTAGTAAGTGGGATGATTTTGTTTCAGAATGTAATTTATTGAGGAAAATGTTTACCCATAGAGGTTACCCCATCAGGATGATAGATGACATAATGAATGAAGCAATGTCCAAGAGAGACAGTGGACATTTCACACCTTTATTAGGTAGGACACAAACTTATTTAATTGATTCTTCTATTAATACTAAAACACATAATGCAATATACAATTCTCTGAGTGATTTTAACAGGAATGAATTGAATGAATTTAATTATTATACAAGTAATAATAACAGGAATTATTGTAGTAATAGAAAAAACTTTACATGTAGTTTTATCACTACTTTTAGTACAGATAGTTACACTATAAAAAACATTCTTTTTAAAAATTGGAGTTTATTAACTAGTGACCCCTCCTTGCATAATAAATTTGATTCTTTTCCAACTATAGTTTATAAAAACGGACGTAATTTAAAGAAGTGTTTTGAAATGACAAGAAATACTAGTTGTGGCAATATGTACAAGTGTGGTAGGTGTAGATATTGCAGGTATGTCTTAGAAATTAGTTTTGTATCTATAAATGGTCATGGCATTAGAATTTTGGGGGAGTTAAACTGCAATACTGAAAAAATAGTTTATTATGCAATATGTTCATCATGTGTTAATTTTTATACTGGGAAAACTGAATGTAAGTTAAAAGATCGGATGGGTGAACTTATCCGAGCTATTCGTGATAAAACTGAAACAAATGCCTTAGCCAAACACGTAAATATACATCCTTCACATTCATTTAAATTTGTAATTTTGGACACTTTAAAACCAGATAAGAGGGGGGAGCATGGCAAGCCATTTTAGAAAAAATGGAATTAGAATGGCAGATTAGACTTAACGCACACTGCTGGCCAGGATTGAATGGAGCACTTTCTGTTGGAAGTGTCCTTAGATTAAAGTCCCTTGAAAGATAGTATATATAGAAAAACTTGTCAATTTTAATATTTAATAAATGTCTATTAATTTTATTTAACAAAATCTTAGATTTATATTTATATTTATATTAGCTAGGAGCTTGCTGTATCACATATCTTACATCACTCGGGGTTTTTCATTATGATTAGTATTTATTTGAATGAACATGTTGTTATAAGCAAAAATTTTTTTTTGTTTAAAACAGATTTAATGTATTTTTACTGATTAATTATTTATTTTATTTTGTGGTTAATAGTATATTGGAGGGGAATTGATTAATGAAATAATGTTATGAGCCGTCCTGGATGGTATTTAAATGACACAAAATGACGGTATCTTTGTCAGAGGAAATTTGGCATAGCCAAACAAAAGCGCTTACTGTATTGGGTTCTTTGTGATTCTACAAGTTTTTTGTGCGTTTCAAATACAATAAATTATGGTTTTTACTTCTGCCTGCCCGGATTCCTTTTTGGTTTATAAGAATATAAGGTGAAGGACCAGATGAGAAGGCAAGAAATGTGGAAATTGCATAAATATAGCTGTAAGTATAGAAAACTTCTGGAAGAACCTCATGTTGATAAGAACACAGGAATGGTTATGGAGAGGCTAATTCAAACCAACAGATGAAAGATTAATATTGGCAGCCCAAGACAGTGGGCTACGTACACGCTGGTTTACAAAGTCCTTTAAACATGTGGGAGAAACAGACAAATGTAGGTTTTATAAAACAGAATGGAAACAGTTGCACACCTTGTTGCTGGCTGTGACATACTAATGGCAGAGGGACTGTACACTGAAAGGCATAATAATGTGGTAAGACTGTTGCACTGGAGATTGTGCAAACATTATGGTATTGAAGTGGCTGAAAAACACTTGAAGCATAAGCCACAAAGCATCATAGAAAATGATGAAGTTTACATCACATGGGATCACCCATTACCAACAGTTCAAAAGCTATATGTTAGAAAAACAGATATTGTGGTCTATGAAACAAAAAGACAAAAGTAGCATTGATCACTGAAATTGCCACACCCAGTGACTACAGTATCTTGCGTGCAGAGACACAAAGTCATAAAATATCAGGATCTGCAAGCAGAAACAAGAGCAATGTGGAAGAAAGATACCCAGACATTCCAACAGTAGTAGGAGGAATGGGTCTTATAAAAAAGAATCTACAAACGTATTTAGATATGTTACCAATACATGCAACCCCATACAAATTGCAGAAGGAGTCATTACTGGGCACACTGCAGGTGCTGCGAAGAACACTTCTGGCTAACATCAAAGACTGAAACAATACTAATTTCATGAACTTTAATTGTACTTTGACTTAGGAATGGGGTAATTTCCCATCATGGTATTAGAAACCCAAAAGATTTGGATACGTAAAAAAAAAGAATCTTTAACAATTAGGTTAAATATGCTTGGTCTTTTGTTTTTTCTTACATGGGACATCTTCCCTAACAACTCTCAGCAGCTCAGTCCCTTGGTGGGATTCAATGATTGTAGTAGGAATCTCTTCCCAGATTAAGATCTGAGGAACCCCTCAGTCACTCAGAAATAATTAACTGTGGTTCCTCTCAATGTCCAGAGCAGACATTTGGAAAGCCTTAGAGGATGTGTGAGAACACGGATCCATGACAACTTCTGATGGGGTTGTGGCAGAGGTATCTAATGCAAGCACCAGATGCTCTTCCGGACTTTCACTAGCATCTAGAAAGATGTCCAGTAGAGGCTGAACAGCAACTGCATCAGGCCTAGACTTTCTGACCTTCTTCTTGGAAGACAGTTTTCCCTTGGGATGGGAGGATTCTGCCATAGTGGCTTGAGCCAACAATTTAAGTCACTGGTTCTTAAGGTATATGAAGAGAGAAGGTAAACGACTACAGAGGGTAATAGGAGCAAACGATTGACATACAGAGCACTGCATATAGTCATGGGAAGCACCTAGGTAAAAAGACACTGGTCCTGACAGCCTTTATGGAGAATCAGCCTCCCACAATGACATTTTCCCTTCTTGGATGATATAAAGATAAGTAATGACAACACTGATAAAAAAATGCAGAAGAAACACCAGTGGGGCACTTATCTGAAGACGGCCTGGAATCCAGCACAGCATTTGGGTGTTCAGACTGATGTTCAATAATGGCATTCATACTGGCAACAAATAAGTTCCAAGTATTTCCATCTGTATGTCATTTTTATGCCTATGCCCTACTCCCTGTCTGGGTAGCATGTGTGTGACATATGGTGCCTATAAAATCTAAAGGCTTTGGTATAATGGCTTGATGTTGGGCTATCCTTGGCAGGAGATCCCTTCAGTGAAGAATACTGCAACAGTGATATGGAAGGACATCATGTGCATCCAGGGAAAGAAGAGATGCCTAAGGAAAAGGCAAAGACCCCTCAGCCAATCAGATGTTCCCAAAAGAAAAAAGGAAGAAAAGAGGCAGGAGGGAGGGACTGAATACTGCAACAGTGAAGAAAAGGACGTAACTATCTGTTATGGTAAGATTTTATACAACTATACTACCTTCCATATCACTGCTGCAGTATTCATAACCATTAGAAGAGTACAAAAGCTGCTGTAAGGAATGGGAGGAGGAAGGCAAGGAGGAACTCTCGACAAACCCAAGAAGAATAGGCTTGGCAAAACCTACCCTGGTTCTACAAATGAAGTGCAGCTTGTAATGTCTAGTGAAGTGTGCACAGAAGACCAAATATCAGCTTCAAGGATGGAACTGATGTCCAAACATTTGAAGAAAGCCCCAGAGGAGGTCACTGCCCTCACAGAATGGGCTTGATCAGAAGTAGAAAGGGGTTTGCCATGAAAGGAATAATAAAAGGAAATGGCCTTCAAAATCCAGGAGGAGGTAGTTTGCTTAGAAATTGCCAAACTCAATGTCCTTGCATGAAAATAAACAAAAAGTTGCTCATATTTGCACATGGCCTTCGTCTTGTCAAAATAGTACCTGAGCTGTCTTATGAAGATCCAAGATGTGTAGAAAATTCTCACTAGAAAAATGCAGAGATGGAAAAAAGGAAGGAAGCTGGATAGACTGATTATGGGACAACTAATTGACCACCTTGGGCCTAAAAGCAGGACTAGTACGCAGAAACACCTTGTCCCTATGAAAAATCAAAAAAGGGGAAACCACTATCAAGGCTTGGAATTCAGAAATTCTCTTGACAGAGGTGAGGGGAACCAATAAAACAGTCTTCCAGTTGCAATGTTGAAAGAAGAAGCAGTAGGCTCAAAATTAAGGTCCCGAGGAGAAGGGGTACACTTTATTGACGGTCTAACATGAAGGATGCCTTTTAGAAATTGCTTGACTTCAACTCTACAGGTCAGAGGAGGGTTCAGTGGCAAATAGGAGGAAATTGTTGAAAAATTAGTTTTCAATGAAGAATATGAAAAGTCAGCATGCAGCAGTTCAAACAGGTGGGAAAGAACTAAGGGGACTCCCACTGAAAAAGGATCCTGGTGATGCTGGACACCAGACAGAAAATATCTTCCATTTGGATGGACATATGTGATCTTCTGGTATTACTAGTTCTGGGTATTGGGACCCTAAGCACGTCCTCAGAAAACTGGTGTCAGAAAGGAATCAAAACCCTACCATCCAAAGTATTATTTGAACAGTGTACATGTAAGTGTAGAGGAGAGATCTGTTGCCCTGTGTAATAAGGTCTATGCTGTGAGACAACTTGTGATGACTGCCGCTAACCAAATGGAATAAGAGGGGGAACCAGTGCTGTCTGGGTCAAAAGGGAGTTACCAACAAGACTTTTGTAGTGTCCTTCTTGATCTTGTGAAGGATTTTATGAAGAAGTGGAAGGGGAGGAATGGCATCCACTTTCCAAGACAGAGAACTTGGGACTCTGGAAAAGAACTGAGGGAGATGCCTGTTCAGAGGGGAGGCAAAAAGATCTACTTGAAGAATACCTCAGTGATGAACAATGTCCATAAACAGCTCTCTGTGATGCATCCATTCATGAGGCTGTGCCCTGGACCTGCTCAGATATTCTGCCACCCAGTTTTGTATCAAAAGAATGTAAACAGCCTGAAGAAAAAATGTAGTTGGATAGCTAGATCCCAGGCCTGAAGGGATAGTCAGCAAAGAAGATAAGTCCTTGAGCCCCCTTGTTTTCTGATGTACCATATGATCATGGTGCTGTCTGTATAGTCTCTTAAAGGGCCTGCGGATCATATGTAGTGGAAAGCCTGGACAGCAAGGATAAGTGCCCACATCTATCTGATGTTGATGTGATCCAGTTGCTGTTCAGGGGGGCCGGAGACACTGAACCATCATACTGCTGGAAGCAGCCCCCACCCCTAATTTGAAGCATCTGTAAACAGCTCCTGGGATGGAGCAGGAGGGTGGAAAGGGATGCTTGAGTTGAGAGATATGTGCCGAATGCATCAAATAAGCTCAAGACTGAGACAAGGGAATAAGGGAAATGGAAACTCCAGAGGGTCGCAATGCTGAAGTCCCATCATCTGGAGGTACCACTGAAACTTCCTCAAAGGAAGCCTGGCAAAATGTAGCATGGGGTTGGTTGAGGCCATGAACCCCACAGCCTTCAGAAATTCCCTGGCAGGCATAAGAGACAGTGGAAGCAGACAATGAAAGTAGTTTGTTAGAGGCAGAACCTCGGGAGCAGGCAGAGAGGCCGGCATTGGAACAATTTGGATCCTGTTCAGAGATGCCTGTTCAGAGTGGAGGCAAAAAGATCCTCTTGAAGAATACCTCAATGATGAACAATGTCCAGAAACAGCTCTCTGTGATGCATCCATTCATGAGGCTGTGCCCTGGACCTGCTCAGATATTCTGCCATCCAGTTTTGTATCAAAAGAATGTAAACAGCCTGAAGAAAAAATGTAGTTGGATAGCTAGATCCCAGGCCTGAAGGGATAGTCTGCAAAGAAGATAAGACCTTGAGCCCCCTTGTTTGCTGATGTACCATATGATCATGGTGCTGTTTGTATAGTCTCTTAAAGGGCCTGGGGATCATATGGAGTGGAAGGCCTGGACAGCAAGGATAAGTGCCCACTTCTATTTGATGTTGATGTGATCCATTTGCTGTTCATGGGGGCCGGAGACACTGAACCCTCATACTGCTGGAAGCAGCCCCCACCCCTAATTTGAAGCATCTGTAAACAACTCCTGGGATGGAGCAGGAGGGTGGAAAGGGATGCTTGAATTGAGAGATATGTGCCAAATCCATCAAATAAGCTCAAGACTGAGACAAGGGGATAAGGGACATGGAAACTCTAGAGGGTGGCAATGCTGACGTCCCACCATCTGGAGGTACCACTGAAACTTCCTCAAAAGAGGCCTGGCAAAATGTAGCATGGAGTTGGTTGAGGCCATGAACCCCACAGCCTTCAGAAATTCCCTGGCAGGCATAAGAGACAGTGGAAGCAGACACTGGAAGTAGTTTGGTAGAGGCAGAACCTCGGGTGCAGGCAGAGAGGCCAGCATTGGAACAATTTGGATCCTGCAATACAGAAAAATGTGATACTTCTGGAGATTGATGGTGAAATCCAGACTGTGCAAAAGGAGTTTGGTAAAGTGCAGGTCCTGTAGAAGCCTGAAGAAGTAGGTTGTCCAGATAAGGAAATATTTGTACTCCTTGAAATCTGCAGAAAGCCATGAATGGATCCAGAAACTTGGTGAATATCCTTGGGGCTGTGGAAAGACCAAAGGGCAAATAACAGAATTGAAAATAAGAGGAATAAATAGAGAAATGTAAAAACTTCCTGAATAGTGGCTGAATAAGAATATGAAGATAGCTGTCCTTCATATCCAGAGAAATGAAAAAAGGCCTAAGGTAGCAAGGAGGAGGAAATGTCTGGAGGGAAAGCATCCTGAAGGTGGCTGCCTTGAGAATAGATTCAGAAAGAAAAGATCTAGGACAAACCTCCAGGATCTATCCTTTCTGGGAACAAGCAACATCCTGGAATAAAACCCTGTACCCCTTAGCACCTCTGGAACTGTATGAATAGTACCTTGATCCAGTAAACCGCACAGTACCCCTAAAAATGGGGAATTTGGTCTGAAGGGGGTTGGGGAACGCCTGGAAAGGGGGGGGGGCTTACAGATCATAAATTAACCTTGACAGACAACTGACAGAACCCAAGAGTCTGAAGTAATATGTTGCCAAACGGAGTGACAGAGAAAGTCTGAAATATAAGGAAACGTGGCCAAGGGAAAGGTGGGCAAAATGTCAGATGGAGGCAGACTTACCTGAAAAGAAGGTTTTTGATCTAGTTGTCTGAGTGGGCTTGTCAGAAAAAACACACCTAGGAATTTTCTTACCTTTGGAGGCTGATGAGACTGACTACAAACAAAAGCAGTTTTAGCAGGATAATTCTTCTGAAATTTAGGAAAGGGAGAGACAAAAATATGCTTAAGATCCTTCATGACCTTGCCTTGGTCCTGTAAAGTTTTAAATAAATCAGCCACTAGGGTACCAAAAAGATTATGATAATCCAAAGAAGCTTAGCCTTAATAACATCAGGCAAAGCCTGAAGATGAAGCCAAGAACACAGCCTGAAGCAGCAGCTCTACAGAACTCACCAGCAGCATTATAGCTACACTTGACGGAATGACAAGCTACTTGACAAGTGGATACCACCAAAGAAACAGCACTGGACTTAGCCTCAGAGTCAGGCAGATCAGATAGAATCCCCCTCCTCAAGCTAAAACAAAAGGGATAAAATGTACCTGGTCATGTAACTTTGACAGTTTATGGCATGAAATGCCAAGGTGGAAGAAGTATAGACATTCTACCCCAGTTTGTCCATAACTCAACTGTCTTTGCCTGAGGGAAGAAACTTGGGAAAAGGCAAAAGATGGAAGGCTTATCAGCACAGAGGCCACAACTGGGTCAGAAGAGTGACAATTATAAAGAAATTTGAGAGCCTCAGTCACTTTATAAAAACAGTCAGGCTTCTTAGAGGCAGGAAGTTGGAAATCTGCTGCCAAGGAAACAGCTGAAAAAGTATCCAGAACAGCCAAGACACGTGGAATATAAGAAGGCTTAGGGGAGTCCATGTGCAGCACCTCATAATATCTTTTCTGGATGTCAGAAACCTGGGAACAGTCTTCCTTAAAAAACTTCATAATTGGGGGGTATGGCTTGGATGGCGAGCTGAAAGCAGCAGAGTTCTTGACCTCTTTTTTTTTTTCCTGACAGGATTTTTTTATTTAATTTCACCAACAAAGACCTGAAACTACTAAAATCAGATTCTGTAAGCTACAAGTTGGTGTAATTTTTAAGCTAAAATTTTCATATTTTCCTGTCAAACCTTTGAAAAGAAGGGACAATGAAACCACATTCACAAAGGAAGATCAGCAGCTTCAAATTTTCTCAGCAAGAAACTCCAATGAAGAAAGGCATACAGGCAATCCTTACTACAATTCAAGATTTGGTGGGTAAAATAGACAAGTTAAACTTAAAAGTTGTCAATATAAAAGAAGATTCCACCAAACAAATAAACTTATTAAATGAAGTCCTTAAACAACAAACTGCCCTGATTGCTGCTTTGGAAGATTCTGTAACAGATGTAGACTACAAGTTAACAGAAAGAGAGAAAAACATAGACTTTCTTCTTCAAGACGACACCAGACTCATTGAAAATAGAGATGATACTGAGAACAGGACCAGGAGAAACAACATAAGAATCTATGCTATCCTAGAGCAGATGGAGGGGGACAATATGATTCATTTCCTGACTTCTTGGATTCCTAAAATCCAAAACCTACCTGAAGCACTATCCTTCAGGATAGAAAGAGCAAACAGGTCTTTAACTCAACTTCTGCATCCAGATAAAACAGCCATCCAAGATCTACTATTGTAAGATTTATCTCCACTCAAGACAAAGACCTTGTTTTAAGAACTGCCTGGTCCCTTGCTCCATTAAAAATTGGTGACCAAATTGTCAGGTTTGACAATGACTTTTCACCCCTTGCAATGTCCAAAAGAAGAGCATTTGTCCTTCTAATAAAATCATTAAAAAAGGAAGGAATCAAAGTACAACTCATATTCCCAGCAAGAATAAGACTATACATGCCAGTAGGAAATAAAACCTTTGACTATCTCGAAGAAGCATCCACATTTGTCCAAAAAAAGGACAATTTAAGTTAACCTGAACCCATGGATTCTTCAATGAACATAAAAAGACAAGCTTCAAAAACTGAATGGACTATTAAAGTAAAACCTCTCTTCTGAATAATGTGGAATAATACACAGAAGGTAATGTAACTTTTTTTTTCTTTTCTATTATCTTTCCTTACAACAATGCTAACTTTATAGATAATATATATTACTCAAAATTCAAGTAAACCAAAATCTTATCCAACTGCAAACTACTATTTTATATTTTTATATCTTTATATACACAGCATAGCACTAGTGAAATGGTATAAAATCACTCATTTCATACATTTATACATATTTATTTTATATCCTATACTTACTTCTTCATGTATGTGCCTTCCCTTTCTGTTTTAGTCCTAGTGTATTTAATCACTGCAGAAGAGAGAAATGCTTACTGTGTCACTGTTAAGTAATTAAAAAGAAAGTGGTGACATTTTACTGTTATATATACATTTACTACTGAACTGAACTGCAATGTGCTCGTTTTAGCTAATATACCTTATAGCTGTGTATGGTTGTTAATTTGAAGCCTTTATTTTAAATATTCATCATTTTACAAGTTATGCTTAAAAGCTTCAGTATAGTAGAAAATTCCCGCCTACTTACTTTTTTATGGAATTTTGACAACTTTTGTCACAAGCTCAAACTTCTAAAGGCTTCAGTTAGTGTGCAGACTCATGACAAAATAATCTGTGCTGTCACTGAACTCTTAACAGCAAGTCAAATTCAAGAATGTTTGAAATGTTTTTTCATTCAATTAGCAACTATTTTTTATCTAAAAAGTCTATAAGCATGTCTTTTACTGTAAATACTGATTTACTTAATTTGAATTACATTTATATTTAAATAAGAATTACAAATATGTTTCTGACAGTGACAGTTTTAAATGCATCCTTTTTCCTGTCTGCTTTAATGACTTTACAGTCCTGTATTCACTCATAGCAACAAACAATTATTAAGATGAATCAATGTATCTTAGTCTGTTTGGATAAAAAGAATTTTAAGAGACTGTATACAGCTTCATGTTCTTAGTTAATGCATGCATAGTATATTAAATTGAATTTTTACTTTTGTATGTTTTTAATGTACATGCAGTTTCCCTTCTGCTTGCTATTAACCTGCAGTAGCTAGGAATTCCCACTAGATGTCACAAGAGGGTTAGTTTGTGGCTTCTATGATTGATAGTAAGCCTGGATATAGTATATCCATGCAGAAGGTCAATAAAACAAAGTTTTATTTTCAAACTTACTTTACATTGTCCATAACAGGTTTAAAAAATGTATTTGTCATAATGAATCAAGGAAAGCATTTTTCAATTTTACTTATAATAGCAGTCTCCATCAAATGATTATATTTAATCACCCCACATGTCAAAATTACACAGAAAATTAGTAACTTATTACTTAAAACCTCCTTTGGTATCCCCCAAAAAACAAATATTTCTCTTCTCTGGCACACCACAAGCTGGTATAAAGGAGGTATAGGGTTTCCAAATATTGATTTTTATTTAAACTCTGCATTTATTAACATAGTGTTGCTTTGGAATAATACTTCTTATACATCATATTGGAAATCAATACATGAAACCTTACTTCTTAATAGTAATAGGACATTTACTTTAAAGTAACAAATATACTTGTCTCACCTGCTCAGCGACTTCTGTCTAGGCAAACCAGAACAACATTGTCCATCAGTTCTAGTTTATTGAGGCCTGTTTTTAGCTTAACATAAGTACTCCTTGAAGGGTTATGTGAAGCCGAGGCACTGGAGTGCTTATTTGTTTTGTGCCACTGTGAGAATTTTTGCTGTTTTTATTAAATTTTGACCATACCTTGACGTTCGTTGTTTTTGGGATATTTTTTTCATTGTTGTCAAGGGTAATAGGACATTGCATGAACCATATACACATTTTTATATTGACTTTAAAAATATACATTCAAAGTGAAAGAACAAAACTTGTTCTCACACCTCTTATAAACCAAATATTGCTCCAGTTTAAAAAGCTTATGTTTTCTAATCAATTAATAATTATGTTTCCTACTGCTTACACAAATGAATGCTTGATTTCTTTTGATACTCAGAAAATATTAGAATTTAAGAAGGGTGACCTACTGCATTGGAATCAATCTCTCTCAGCTAATAAAATAAGTTCTGCAGACTATTTGATCAGCAGATATCGTTTGCAAAATTGCAATTGGCTGGACATCCAAACGTGTAAGGATTTTATACATACTCTGCCCATACCCTCCTTAGAGGCATACAATAAGAGTAACTTAAAAATCTTGGATTTTATCTCAACAATTATTAACAGCTCACCCAAGAATACTTTATACATACCTGTTATTTACAAAATTCTCAGAAATGATTTTAGCAAAACAGATGTTTCTTTTGGGAATTATTCTAGTGAGGTTAATAGGCAAGTATTCTCAGAAAGAGAGAAAAAACTTTTACCGTCAGTGAAGGAATCTACGTATTCCCTGTTCTGGCATGTATACACATGGAAATTTTTACATAAATGCTTTTTCACTCCACATAGACTAGCAATAATGTACAAGAAAAATGAAATGCTGGCGATGTGGACACCCCGATGCTGACTGGATACTTATGGTTGTTAATTGCAAAATAATTTCCCCATTTTGGTTAGACTTTAAATATCTTTGTAAAAGTCTATGGAATGACAACTGTACAATTTCTGACTCCCTTATCCTTTTTAATGTTCCTGTTCTTGAAGTCATTCCCAAAAGCCAAACATTTTTACTATGGTCTATCCTCTTTATAGCAAGGACATTTGTTACTAAAAATTGGAAATCTCAGTCTACTGCTGTCTTTAAAGTTGAGTTTATTAATCCCGTGAAATACATTTGTAAGAATGAGATTGCTACTATAAAAGCAAGCACTAGCAACACAACCCATCATTTAATTGCTTGGACAAAATTGTCCAATCTGTTAGAGAAATATTAAGTGTTCTTCTATGTATATTGTTTTAGTTGTTATGGACATTGTACACAGTTTATTTGTTTTTCCTGTTACTATACTGTTACGTTATTGTGTTATAAAATGAATAAAAACATTTTGAAAAAAAACAGTAATTTCAGGACAAGAGTCCACAATAAAAGTAGTAATGGAATCTGTATTTTCACAATGAAAAAACTCCATAATATGAACCACTCTATTCCAAAATAACAATACGTCTAAAGGGAACTCAGGCCTTAAGGACTCCTCCTCCTCAGAGCCATAATGCAAGGGGATAGCATTTGGGAGGAGTAGGTCATGGAATCCTCAACAAGTCACATTCCTCAGCAGAAGAATCTGGCTCCCCAGCTCTTTCAGACCAAAGAGGAGTAGGAACAGAAAACCCCTGTGGTGATCTCAAAACCATAAGGGCATTAAACAAGCCCTGAGTAAAATCCTGCCACTCCCTTAGAGGATCCCTGGGAGTGGGGGAAAAATTCAGAGTCTTTTTTCTCTTCTTAGAGGAGATGTCATCATTATCCAACCTTTGTGGCTCAGAAACCTGCTTTAACTCAATCAGGGTATCGTGAACTTCCTTCCTGACTAAGATCTGGGGAATCCCCCAAGGCCCCTCAGATATGATCAGCTGTGGCTCGCCCTGCACATCTGCTGAGGATGGCTGTAAGCCGGTTCCATGTCAGCCTCCAACAGTGTCACGAGAGAGAGAACCAACATCAGCACCAGACGATATTCAGAGTTATCATCCACCTCAAGAGAGACATCCAACGAAGGCTGAACAGCAGCAGTATTAGACCATGACCTCTTGGGTCTTTTTGTGGCAGCTGTACGTCAGGCCAGGTTGCTATAGCCATGGTACCATGGGTGAACAACGTAAGACACTGGTTCTCAAGATAAATGGAAAGTGAAGGCATATAGCTACAAAGTGTCTTTGGCACAAATGCCTGACAAATGGAACACCAAGTGTGCTCGTGAGAAGCACCTACACAAAACAAGAAATGTAATGATCCTTATGGGGAATCTGCCTCCCACACTGATATTTCCCTTTCTTGGATGACATGAACTCTCAAAATACGATGTAAAAAAAAGAAAAAAAAAGGAACCCCATCGCGGAACTTTTCTGAAGGAGGCTCGGTATAACCAGCAAAGTGAAGAGCGTTCAGACTAACATTCAACTGTAGCATTCACACTGGTGGCAAAGTCAGACTGATGGCAAAGTTCTAAGTTTAGAGCACTGGTACATCACGTTTATGTCCTATGCTGACACAGGGAGCATACGTCTGACATACAACAGTGGTAAGAGTTAAAAGCTCTGGTATGCTGGCTAGACATGATGCTATCCTTGGTAGGAGATCCCACTGGTTATGAATACTGCAGCAGTGATATGGAAGGACATCAAATTTGCGGAGGGGGGGGGGTGAGACCAAATGGCAGCACACTGAACTGGTGATGACTGGCCCCAAGCCAGAAAAGCAGGAATCTCCTGGATAGCCTCGCAATCTTTATATGACTGTACGCATCCCTGAACTGTACTGCACACATTCAGTCATCCTTCCTCAACAGAGGTAAAAAGGACTGCATCATGACCTCCCAGAACTTGGTCTGCCTTACAAACTTATTCAACTTGCTCAAATCCAAAATTGGCCTGAGGTCCTTGTTCATTTTTTGGAACCCAAAAGAACCTTGAGTAACCCCAGATCCTTGTTTGTCTTGTGGGATCTCTTGGGTGGCTCAGCTTGCTAGCACCTTCTGAATTTCAAGGGCTGCTGCTCTTTTCTGAAAGGGTGGAATGTCTGGAAGTCAGGAGTTATACCGGAAAGTTCTAAAAAGAGAACTGAGTAGCAGCTGGGCAACTGCCTCCAAAGCAGGGCAGCTGGGCAACCTTTCAGGGTCACTGAAAGGGCCTCTCAGAGAAACCTCCATGGAAGCTCTGCTTCTGTGGACCATCCCTCCTGCAAGGGCAATGTCTGCTGTGGTTACCCCCCCCCCCCACCATAAGGGGAACCCACAGAAGGAACCTCTTGAAAAGACTGCTGTGATTTCCCCAAAAAAAGTTTCCCCCCTTCTGGTTCCAAGAAAAGATCTGTTCAATGGCAGACATCGTCTTCCCATCTTGCTCACTGCTAATCAAGGTGTCTTTAATTTTTGGCCTGAAAAGAGATGAGCCATCAAAAGGAGCATTAAAGGACACCTTAAAACAGTCTGCAAAACACACAACCTCATCCAAGCATGGTGACGCATAGCAATGATGGTTGGAAATCAGATGCATGGACATGTTGGAAATGGGTCGACAGTCGAGTCTCCAGAATCTTCTGGAGACTGCTGTGTCCTCACCTCTCTTGACACTTCTAATACAACATCCCACTGATGCCTGGTCAACTGAGCCAAATAATGCCCTTAACGCAAAGGTGGCTGAGGCTTAAGCGCACTTCCCTAAGCCATTTATCAACTGTGATTCTCTATTCGGGGGATGAACTAAGAAACCCTCCTCCTAAATGCCCTTTTTGGTGACGGCCGCCACCATGACAGCATCTATGGCAACACGTTTACTCCAGGGAAGACATTCACTGGGTCGGGGCTCAAGAATCTTGTTTGGCTTTTTGGGGATCTGTTTCATGAGATCAGGCTCCTTAAATGCCCTTTGGGACACCAAAGCAATAAATGCGTCCAGAAAGGAAACCATTCAGGACAATGATAGCCCACAATGAAGGCCTCCAAAAACTCCAACTCCTCCAGAGAAGAGACTTCGGCAGACCAGCCCATGTGCTGGTGAAGGAGCTCTAAAAGATCATCAAAGCAGGCATCTTCGCATGGAGGTTTTTTGAGGACCTTTTGCCTTACTCAAGGTCAGTGTCCTCAGTAAAGGACTCCTCAGGTGGGTCCAGGTACTTCCTCTTATTAGAGACTTCCGACCCCAGAGATCATGGAGGGGAAAGGGAAGAGAATGGGGGCCCTTCTGGGAGAGAAGCTTGGAAAGCAATAGGGGCAGGCTATCCCAGAGCCTGCTGAGAAGCAGTCACAGGCACAGATGTGGAAGAGGGAGAGCACCAGCTGCACTAGACCATTCTCTTTCCTGACCATAGGAACATCCTCTCCACTAAGTCAAAAGCAGAGGCAGATGTGGACCATCCTGATGCAGCAGACCTAGAATCCAAAGACCCTAAGAATGCACCAGAATCCAGAGCCATTCCATCCCATCTCAACAGAGAGACCAGGGCCAAAATATCAAAGGCAGAAGCCCCGAGTGGAAGGGATGACCCCAACATTGGTATTTTCCTGCCTCGACCTGTCGGCTCCGGGGTTCTCCCAGATGTAGTATCAATGGTGTCAAGGAAACCAAGATTGGGATCAGATTCAAGATTGACCACGTCTTCATCTCCGATCCTAAACAATGGAAGATGACCAGTTCCAAAGACCTTGGATCTATAGGGCCTGACAGAGGAAACCAAAAGACAGGAGCCGATGTAACAGGCTGAGGGCCCAGAGCTGAAGGAATGAGTCTTAACTCCATCTGTGCATGTTAAAAGGACTACTCTGCTCCAGATCTGATGTCTTCAGACTACCAATGGACTGGGATGGCTGAACCAAGGAGACCATTGATGGGCCTTTGGAAGATCACTGACTGGGCAACATATTTGGAAAACTGGGAAGGTTCATCTCTGAAGAGACAAAGGGGTGGACTCAGAGAAAATTCCCATGGCATCATATAGAAAATGGGGAGAAAGCCCATCCTAAAGGAACCCTCCCACCAAGAAAGGGTTCAGAACACTAATGGTCGGGCAGTGTGCCTTGCCAGAGACTGGAGATGAAGGGGAATGACTCCAAGTAAGGAACCAAGGGAGATCAGCTCTGAGGCAGTACAGCCGAAGGGGACTGGATCCAAGACACTGTCCCCAAAGGCGATCAGCTCTGAAATGTCTGAGCCGATGGTGGAACCAGGGCCACTGGGGGATCTGAAGGTCTTAGGACTTTCGGATCTGGCTAGCCAGAAACAGAAGCAAAAGACAGAGCTTTCTGCTTGTGGTCTCCATTAGAAGATTTGGGATCCTTAGATTTTTTTTGGGGACTTGACTTTTTACCCTTACTGGAGGAAGCCAATGAAAAGTCTTCTAAGGGAAGGAGACCCTTAAGGGTGAGCTTGGCTCCAGCCTTGTTAACCACATGAGAGCTGAAGCCCTCACAAATAACACAACAGGACTCAGTGTAAGTGGTCTCGAAGCACTACACACAGCAATCATGAGCATTCTGGGAGGGAAGCTTATTACAGCAAGAAACACACTTTTTGAAGCCCTTATTCATACCTAAAGTACTAACAAAACACAACAACTATACTATACTATACTATACAAGTCCCAAAAATGTGGGAAACATACCTACATTAACCTACTCTGACTGACTAACTAACTAGCTGACAGCCCTACAACACAGAAAAAACATTATCCCTAACTATAAACACACACACACACACACACACACACACACACACACACACACACACACACACACACACACACACACACACAAACACTAACATCAATCAGAAAAGCAGGCAGAGGAGCAATGCACACAGTCCAAAAGAAATACAGAGAAGGAGCAATGACAAGCTGCAGTCTGGAATGAAGACAAACTACAGCTGAGGTAGTCCTAATGAAGTGGGGAGTTATGGGTAGAGGAGGCCATAGCTTGCTGAGCTGAAGTCTTCAAAATCAGCTTGCATTGGATCCGATAACACACAGGTTGAACCCAGACAGAAAAGACAACATTGGGGAACTGTTAAAGACTTCAGAACCACTGCTGTTAATGAGAAGTGCCAAAAGAAACATATATGGGTCAGATGTAACTGCTTATCCTTTTCTATTAATGGACATTTCCTATTCAAAGCCTAACTGATTATATTCGTGTAGTAAAGTCACAGGTCTGTATCAGCTAAAGTTGTTCAATATAAAGAAGTATTATGTTCAGCTGTGTGCAGATATAATGGATTAGCCATAGATGTGAGTCTGTTACCTATGAACAAACAGTCCAATGAGTTGTTATCCTACCTACGAATGAACAGTCCAATGAATTGTTATCCTACATTATTTTGTATTTGCTGTTATAAATTCCCAGAGTTCAGTGTAACTGCTTTACCAGCATGATGTGTTGTTTAAGGTTTCACTACCACTTCCCAGGAGATATCCTAAAATTTGGGGAGGGCACTGACCTCCTTTCATTGCCTTGAGGGCTACATTATTTTATACTTTCAACTGGATTGTTGTATTTATTGTAGTATTGCAAACGGATGAGTTTTGTTTAGTGTAAGAAGTACAACAGAAGGTAGTAAGTAGGTGGACAATGTTTTTGTCTCTTCCTTACTAATGGTGGGAATCTTGGAGGTCAGGCTACTTGAGTATTACATCCTGGAGGATACTTGGATTTCCATGAGGTATCTTACAGACTGAATAACCAAGACAGGTAAAGCATCAAAGTCTATCTCAAGTCAAACAGGAAACTGCTAAGTATTAATATAAATGAGCTGCATGGTGCAGGTAAGAGGTCAAGGACAAGCACATGGTTCAAAAGCTCCTCACTAGATACTTTTGCAATCCAAAAAAAAAACCTCTACCCCAAGGTATGGTAATTTATATACAGCATCTTCATCGCATCCTCTGGGGAAATAACAGACAGAGCAATCCTCCTCTGTAATACCCTAAGTAATATGCCGGTTCTGGATACTTCTACAGAAAATGTGGGGATTTACTAGATTACAGTCAAATCATTACAATGCGTGCATTATACATGCAACCAAAAACCAGAACAAAGGAAGGCAAAAGGGTTTTACAGATCATACAGGATGACACTCAGGGCTAATATGGGAAGGAAATATTAAATGTGTGCCTTCTAAAAGGACTTCTGCACAACAAATCATCCTAGATTATTATCCTTAGAAGATATACAAGGAAAGCAGCTCTACAGTTAAACTTATCTGACATGGCAAAGCAGGATAAGAATGGGGCAGAATGTTTACTCAGCATTACCATAAGCACAAAACCACAGCATAAATAGACTCTCTATATCATCAGATTTACATGTCACCCCACTAATTCTCAGACCATGGGACTGCAAATAACTTCAGGCAAGCTGATTCCTCCACCCCCCCCCACCCCCACTCGACCTGCAGCTATTCACCTTACTATACTAGAGTAAAAGATTCTATAAATAGAATAAATAACTAACACCCTTTAAGAAATATGTGATGCCATATAATTTCAAGCTCCTATCTTTACGGACAGTTACAAATGTTAAATCACTGACCACCTATTAGACTCCCTACATGTAACATTATAGCTGGCCACTGTTAAAGCCAGGCCATGGGAATCATCAGCCTATAAAGGGAACTGGAGGCTACACTCCAAATTATCACAGATACTAATAATGAAGAGGCTCTGTAAAGACTTAGGCTTCAGTATTATGAGATATCCACAATCATACAGACAAATAGTCAGGAAATGTAAAATTAGGGCCAAAAAGTAGAAATTCCAAATAAGAGCGAATTCCTATGCTAATACAAATCACCACAGTGAGACTACTTCAGTCTCTTACACTCATTACAGTCATTACAGCAGTCAATTAAGCCTTTTACTGATCCATTGATACAGCTTGGTGTCCTCACAGAGAGACATCTCCCAATATTGTGATGTCTGACAGCAAATTATCTGGCAGAGGCGCACACACAGCACATTTGTTACAGGGTTTGATGCTTAATCTGATACCTTGTTCATTATCAATGGACCCTCTTTCAGTCCTACCTTCATCCTCCTCACTTACGCTGTAAGTAAACTGAGACTCAGCTACAAGCTGACTTCAACAGTCTATGACATTAGGTGAGGATGTAAAAACTTTCTATTAACACATTTCAACCAATAGACATGATATTCTATACTTTATTCAAATTTTAAAAATAATGCTCTTTCCATACAAGTCCCTCAGAAAGCCCAAATCCAGTAGGTCTATGTTCACAAACACTTAGGATTACAGCTTCATATTTTACTCTCCTTTAAATACCACACTGAAAACAATTTTTAAAATGTCCCAAAACAGTTAAAAGCCTGCTACTCCTTCTGCAATTTGCTTACTGGAGACTCAAGGAAAGCTGTAGTTAGCTATTAATATTAATGCCCTGATACCCACACCAGAATACGGTCACTGCTTTGAATCAGACTCATAGCACTCACACACACACACACACACACACACACACACACACACACACACAAACTTTTCAGTATGAATAATTACAACGTGAAGATTCATTTCATTAGCACCTTGATTTGTACACTATTGTCATATCCTTGACAAAAACTAACTGGTTGCCTCTCACGCATCAAGAATCCTTTCTCTCTACACTGCTATATTAACTTCTTAATCATGGATGCTGTACACCACTGGCAAGCATATTATCTAAGAAATGCCAATATGGTCTTAGAACAAGTTTCAGTGGTATCCTAACCTTGGAAAACCAAGCTTTACAATAGCCTTAGAGGAAAAATGTTTCAATAAACTGGCTTCAACTAAATGGTAACACCTTCCAGCAAATATATGCAATGACAAGTATTAACTCCTTTAAAACTACACTACACTTATTTTTCACTCATTAATATCTATGCATTGCTTTAGCATGGGTAACCTTTAATTTTAGATTAGGGAATAGGTTAGTGCAGCCATCAATTTGCAGCAATTGTTCCTATCTGAAGGGTTGAACTTCATTTGGATAAAATGTACAAAATTTTGTGTTTGTTCCAAGTTAATGTGGGATGCGGGTTCTGAAAATATCTTGTTTGAGGGTTTTCACCAAAGCAAAAAGTTTGAAAAATGTGTCATAGGTTCAAATGGAGATGACAAGAAACAGCTGTATAAAAGATCAGCCAAACAAATAATGTGTGTATGTAAGACAAAAGTTGGAGATACACACTCAAAAGAACTGTCATGTATAGCAGGTAGGAGCAACAGCTTTCTATCACAATGGCTACTCTGTCCATATTATCTTGGAATATAAATGGCCAAACAGGTGTAGACAAAAATGAAAGAGTATTGAATTATATTAAGAAATGCATGTTAATAATAACAATGTTGCAGGAGGCGCATTAGGATAGACATGAGCTTGTGGATTTCACAAAGAATGGAATACAGGATGGATATTCAGCAGAATGCCAGGAACAAAAGAAAAGTGGTGTAATAATACAAATTGTTACACAGACTTCAAAAGTGGTACAAGAGGAGGAAAAATAAAACCATGGTACACTTATGGTTGTAAAATTCTACTGACAAGGGAGCAGAATTACGCTGGCATATTTTTATATTCCACTAAAAAACTGGCATTGTGAAGCTTAAGAAAGTTTTGGGAGAAATGATCACTTTCAGCAGGCAATATTACTTATAGGAGGGGACTGAAATTTGATTTGCCATAGTAATGATGTACTGGGAAGCCTAGAAGGGAAGATGAAACAAAAGAGGGATGATTTCTGAAGAAAGTTACGAAAATGTTTGGCACGGATGATGTGAATTCAGTCAGATAGATTTTACAAATTATTCCCCAAGGTACAATAACTGGGTTAGTCTAGACAGAAATTATATTTCACAAGGGCATGTGCATTTAACTGAAAGCTTCGATATGCATCCATGTGCATTTAACTGAAAGCTTTGATATATATCCAATAACTATTTCAGATCATGCACCGATAACTGCAATAAAAATACACGGTTACGAACTAAAAATGAGACACTGGCACTTTCTTACTTACCTATTAAAAAGAGAGTAATTTAAGAAACAGTGGGAAACTATCTGAGAGTTGTTAGGGAAGACAGAAAATTCTTCAGAAGAAATAACTAGTGAATGGGATAAAATGAAAACAGAGTTTAAAAATAAGGTAGAAAGTAAAAAGAAAGATATATAGTAAAGAAGTTATACAAATTATTTAGATGGGTTGGCAAAGGTTAAGGTATTGCAGAATACGGGGAATGTCATAGAAAAAGAAGAGCAATAGTAGAGTGCAAAAGTGAAAATAAGGAAATACCTGGATTATATGAACGAGTTTAGAAAGATTGCTGTTAATAAATCCTGGGCATAAAAATGTTTAGCACAATGGCCTGTGCAAGAGAAAACAGAAAGGCCTGTTGCTAAACTTAGGGATCTTATGACAAGAAAAATAACTGGAGATCCTAAAGAAGTATTAGAGATATTTTGGAAATTTTAAGAACATTTTATAAAGCAGAGGAATGTAGAAATCAAGGAAAAAGTGCAAAAGGAAATATTTACAGGTGTAATTATGCCAAGGTTAGAGGAAGATGAGGCTCAACACCTAATAGTTAAGCTAGGATAAAAGGAGATAAAAATGGCGATGTATTACTAATCTACAGGCAAGTCTCCAGAAACAGATGATATTCCTGTGGAAGTTTGGAGGTTAGGAGGGAATAAAGTGATAAAGATTTGGAAAGTCTTGTTTAATAGTATTTTAAAAGGGGGAAGCTGTGGTGGTTGTATTACCCAAAGGAAGCAAACACCTGTCAGACCCCCAAGTCTTGAAGACCCCTTTCAATTTTAAATGATTATAAAGTGTTTATGTTAATACTAGTTAAAATAATGACAAAGGTGCTGCCAAAACTGATAGATATGGATCACTGTGGTTTTGTTGAGTGAAGGCAAATATTTGACATCATTAATAGAACAATGGTGATCCAGAAGACTGCAAAATGTAAGAAAATATTGTCGTTGTTGCTGGGTCGTGATGCAGAGAAAGCATTTCGATATAGTAAGCTAGGATTTTTTAAGTAGGGTAATGAAAGCATTCCCAGATACAGTAATACAGTTATAATTAGGATGATAAAAGGAGGATTGGTGGCAAAAATTACAGTGGGTGGGCTAATTTCTGATAAGCTGTGTCCTCTTTTCCCTTTGATATTTGCTTTATATTTAGAGCCACTGGCAAAGAAAAAGATGGATCCAGAAAGTCAAGGACATAACTGGCATGATAATCAAGAACAGTTGGCTTTGTTTGCAGTGGAAATTATTTTGCACTCAGTAAATCCAGAAAATGACATTTTGATGTTGGGAAACATTTTGAGACAGTTTCAGGTCTTTCCAGGATATACAATTAATGAAGATAAAAAATGCTATATTAATAAATTATGAAGCAACACATGAATTGGTTAATTAATATCCATATTTATGGGACCAAGATAAGGTGAAGCATTTAGGTATATAGATTAAAATTATTCCGTTATGGCAGCTAGGGATATGTGGGAAGAGACTTAACAAAAAACAAAGCGAAAGACTGAAAAATTGATAGCTTTTTGTTGGTGTCTGGATGGCATACCTTTGGCATAAAAATGTGAACAAAGGCGAAAACAGGGACACATTTCCAATACTGCACTTACAAACTTAGAAAGTTGACAGAATAACTGGTTTTGCATTGGCATGCATTTTTTAAGGCTACAAAGTCTGAAACTCAAATGTCTGTCATTATTTACTGACTTCAATCTTCAATGATATTCCAGAAGAAAAAGTACAGTTTTGTACCTACCATAAATGTAGATGTTCGAAGATCCACATTGCTGCAGTCCTTACATATGGGTAGTCCGCTGCCCTCGGTCGGCCCGAATACCAAAGTATTAGGCTGACGTCGGTCATGGGCGCTCAGATCTGACATCAGAGCGTCAGGGTATAAAAGCGCATGACCGACGTCATATCCTCAGTCTTTTCTTGCCCCAGATGTCAGAAGGCCCTAAAAAGAAAGGCCACAGCCCAAAAACAGGATACCTCCCAAAAACATGCCCAACAACAACCATCACCCAAACCATATAACCATGCCAAACTACAGAGGGGAAGGAGGGAGGAAATTGGACTGCAGCAATGTGGATCTTGAACATCTACATTTATGGTAGGTACAAAACTGTACTATGTTCTTCATCTCACATTGCTGCAGTCCTTACATATGGGTAGAATCCCAAAGCAGAGGTAAAGGGAGGATGGCAAAATCATAAAGCATTAGGGGCTGCTAAAATGCCCTGTAATATTGCAGTGGCAAATCCAGCCCTAGACTTAGAATAAAGAGGAAGGTGGTAATGCTTGGAAAAAGTATGTACTGAACTCCAAGTGGCTGCTTCCAAAATATCTTTTGTAGCTACCCCCTTAGAAAGGCAGTAGAAGTGGCAGTAGCTCTAGTGGAATGAGGTCTGATTCCAGCCGGAATCTCCTTACCATGATGGGAATAACAGAAAGAAATACAAAACCCAATCCATTTAGAAATAGTTTGTTTTGAAACAGGTTTTCCTGAGAACCCAAAGCAAAAGAAACAAACAACTGCTGAGACTGCCTGAACCCCTTGGTTCTGCTCAAATAATAACGTAACTGCCTGTGAATATCCAAAGTATGCAAAATCTTCTCCCCTTTATTTTGGGAGTTTGCATAAAAAGTAGGCAAATGAATAGTTTGGTTCAAGGCCACACTAGAAACCACTTTAGGCATAAAGGAAGGATTAGTACGCAAAGATACCCTATCCTTATGAAAAATCAGGAAAGGTTCCACTGCCATAAGGGCCTGTAATTCAGAAACCCTTCTTGCAGAGGTAATGGCCAACAAAAAAGCAGTCTTCCATGATAAATACTTTAACTCGGCCGTAGCTGCAGGCTCAAAAGGTTGTAGAGTAAGCTTTTCCAACACAAAATTGAGATCCCAAGCAGGAGTAGGAGCTCTACGTGGGGTCTTATGTTCTTTGCCCCTCTAAGAAATTGCTTAAACAAAGGATGGGAAAATAAAGGAGGGTCACAGTCATAGTGAGCAGAAATGGCTGCAGCATGAACCTTTATCGAGGAGAAAGACAAACCCTTGTCCAATAACTCAGTAAGATATTGAAGAGAAACACTTAAATCAGGCTTGGAAACATCAAAGTCCTTCGCTTTGCTCCAAAGAAAAATCTCCTCCATTTATCAGCGTAAACTTTCCTTGTACTAGGCCTTCTGGCCTCCAAAATAACATTCAAAACTTGTTGTGGAAGCTGAGACCCTCCAGGGTCTAAGACAGAATATGCCAGGCTGTGAGATGCAGAGACTGAATCTTGACATTGAGGAAGTGATTGCCCTCCTGAGACAAAAGATGCGGAATCAAAGGCAGAGGCCATGGAGGCTCCCGTACCAAACTCCTCAGTAGTGGGTACCAGTGCTGTCGAGGCCAATCCGGCGCTATCAGAATCATCGATGGCTTGTCTTTTCTGGCCTTCAGGAGTACCTTGGGAATGAGAGGCAGAGGTGGAAAGGCATAGACATGAAGATTGCTCCAACTGAATGATAGAGCATCCACCTTCCAAGCTGTGGGATGAAACATTTTGTGCAAAACTTTGGCAACTGGTAATTTAGTGGAGAAGCGAACAGATCTATGTCTGGAGTCCCCCATAACACTGTCAACTTTTGAAACACATGAGGATCCAGTTTCCACTCGTGAGGATCCACAATTTGTCTGCTCAACACATCCGCTAAGGAGTTCTGTGCTCCTGGTAGAAACCTTGCCTGAAGATTGAGGTGTAAACTGAGAGCAGTCTCCCACAAAATCATCGCTTGCCTGCAAAGAGGGCAGAATGGGTTCCCCTTGCTTGTTGATGTACCACATGACAGTAGTGTTGTCTGTTTGAATCAACACCTGTCCTGGGTGAAGTAAATCCTTGAAAGCCATCAATGCAAATTGGACTGCTAACATCTCCTTCAAGTTGATATGCAAATGTTGAAGTCTGACAGGCCACGTGTCTTGCACCCATTTTCCATTGAGGTGTGCTCCCCAAGCCTTGTCCGAGGCATCTGTCGTTAGAATCTGACTCGCCTCTGGTCGGGTCACAGAGAGTCCCTTGTTTAGGTTACATTCCTGAGCCCACCACAAAAATTTTTTCTGAATGCAAGGTATTATCTGAATGACAGTGTCTAGATCTTGGCAGTGTTGTGTCCATACATTTTTGAGATACCATTGAAGCTTCCTCATATGCAGTTTGGCATTGGGAAGCACCAGAATACAAGATGCCATGAACCCCAAGGCTTGAAGGACTGTCCTTGCAGTCAGCCTGGACTGTAGAGACATTTGATGGAAATAAAGAGAAAGGCTTCTTTGTTTGTCCGGGGTCAAAAAGGCCATCTGGGAAGCTGTATTCAGTCTCACACCCAGAAAGCACATGTCCTGAGAGGGTACTAGACTGGACTTTGTTTCGTTCACAGAATACCCTAGGCATCTTAACACTACCATCACATACTGTAGATGATGCAGAAGTTCGTCTTTGTGTTGTGCAATAATCAGGCAATCGTCCAAATAAGGATAAATCTGTATTCCTCTTAACCTGAAAAAGTCTATCACTGAGCCAGAACCTTTGTGAACACTCTGGGCGCAGTAGATAAGCCAAAGGGCAATGCAGAGAACTGATAATGTAAATTTCCAGCCCGAAAACGCAGGTACCTCCTGCAAGTGGGCCGGATAGGAACATGAAGATAAGCCTCTTTGAGATCCAGAGTTACCATCCAGTGATCTTTTCCCAACAGAGGTAAAAGCTGTTGTAACGTCAGCATTTTGAACTTTGGAATGTCCAGATAAGTGCTGAGGATAAATAAATCCAAAATTGGTCTCCACGTGTTCCCTTTCTTTGGTACTAGAAACAGGCGAGAATAAAATCCTAGTCCCACTTCTGACACAGGAACTGGCTGTATAGCTCCTATTTGAAGAAGTAAAGAAATCTGCTTGTGAGCCTCTATCCTTTGCCGAGGAGGAACGTCTGGCATGCCTTTGAAAGGAGGCAATGTATGGAAATAGAACTTGTAGCCTCGGTTTATAATGTCCAATACCCATTTGTCCTGGGTGACTAAAAGCCAGTTTTGCTTGAAGAGTGCTAACTTTCCTCCCAAAGGAGCTGCCAGGGAAGAAGAATCTGGCAGCTGAAAATGCAGGTCATTGGGCCTGTTTACGAAAGGACTGGCCCCTGCCCTCACCTGCAGATTGTGCAGGTGAACTCCAAGTTCTAGGCCTGAATGTACTGTGAGCTCTGCCCCTGCCACGTCTAGATCTACCCCTAGACTGAGAATCAGAAGAAGGGTAGGTCCACCCCTTAGTAGGCCAATTTCTACTAAACCTTGGAGGTTGCACCTGCAAAAAATCTTTAACAGTCTGCATGGACTTAGCCTTGTCTTCCATTTTCTTCAATACCGACTCCACAGGGGGACCAAACAAAACTTCAGACTGTAAAGGGGCATCCAGAATCCTAGTTTTAACATGCTTGGACAAATTCTGATCCTTAAGCCAGGCGTGCCTACGAAGAACTGAACCAGTGGCAGCCACCCTAGAAGAGGCCTGTACAGCATCAAAACCACACTGCAAAGAATGCTTACCCACCTGTTCAGAGACATGTACTAAATCTTGCAATTCTTTACACTCTATGCCCTCTGCCAAAGCATCCACTTTAGATTTTAGCTGAGAAAGGAGGAAATTCTGATATTTCAACATATGAAACTGGCAATTTAAAGCCCTCATTGCTAACGTAGAAGAGGTATACACCTTCTTACCCCATCTATCCAAAGCTCTAGCTTCCTTAGCTAGAGGAACCGGATTCTTTACAACAGAAGCTCTAACACCCTTAGGCCCCTGACTAATAGTTTCCGGGTCCGCCCTAGGACTCTTATACAGATATTTATGAGCCTCAGGCACCCTGTAATACCTGTCCAGTTTAACTGGCGCAGGAGGCAAAGAATCTGGATTAAGGGAAGCCTCCGAGAAAACATCTTGAACAACATCCAAAACAGGAGGTATAGCCAAGGGTCTATGCTGTGGTAAAAACAAGAATTCCCTAAGCCTCTTTCGTGAATCAGAGAAATCCTGTCCTTCCCACTTAAAATGCTCCCTCATGGAATGCAGAGTTTCTGAAAATGAAAAATCCTCTGGAGGAGAAGCAGAAGGAGTGAAATCCTCTGCATCAGAATCCGAATAAGGGGGAAAATCTTGAATATCTTCAGCAGAAGAGTCTGAGTCATCTGAGGCCTGATCCAAACTTTCCAACTCTGGCTCCACCCTGGGCCTCTTATCAGGAGGGGGCATAGAACCTCTAATTAAAGTAATCAAATCTTCTGCCATTTTAAGCATGTGCTTCTTAGGCACAGACCCTGAAGTACCTGGAGGGACACCAGAGGAAGGCAAAACAGACCTGCCCTTAGAAGAAGCCTTAGAAATAGTAGCAGAAGGCCTAACCACCTTAGGCATAGAAGGGAGAACAGTAACCTGAGAGGCCCCTTCAGCTTGACCTGACTCCTGTGAGGCCACATCCTGCAAAATCAAAGTTTCCCCCTGAGACTCAACAGAAACTTCAGCCGGATCCACCTGCTCCACTGTAGTTTCTGAAGGACCGGCATCCGAAACGGACGAATCAACCTGTCTAGGTTTCAAGGATTTGTCTTTGCGCTTCTTCGTGGAAGCGGGCGTCGGAGGATCCGACGGCATATTATAATTACACCGCTTACCAAAGACTAACCTAGCACAATCTAACCTTCTCTTAATAGTGCGCTTATTAAACCTAGCACAAAACCGACACCCGACTACGTCGTGGTCCGGTCCCAACCAAGGAATGCAAAGAGAGTGATAATCCCTATGCGGTATCTGTTTCCCACAAGAAATACAATTATTCACTTTTTCTGACATCCGGAATTAACTGAGGCAAGAAAAAACAAAAATATTCCCCAACAGGGTACTTAGCCCAACTTGGTTTCGGTCTGAAACTCAGAATACGAAAATTTCAGAACGCCGAACGGCACTTGCAACGCTGCTTCTGCATCGGACCATGCGGCAAAAAAGACTGAGGATATGACGTCGGTCATGCGCTTTTATACCCTGACGCTCTGATGTCAGATCTGAGCGCCCATGACCGACGTCAGCCTAATACTTTGGTATTCGGGCCGACCGAGGACAGCGGACTACCCATATGTAAGGACTGCAGCAATGTGAGATGAAGAACATCACAAATTTTATGGCAGACAAAAATATGAGGCATAAATCTGGACATTTTGTGAAAATATGGATAGTTGAGACCTTGATGAATAGTAAGATACAAGCAGTGAAAATGTTTTTAGTCCCTTCAGTTTTATATAAAGATTAGGCATATTTTGTCAATGATGGGACCAGCTGTAGACAATAATTAATAAAGAGTTGAAGGCATTTATTTTGAAGGGGAAGTGTGTGAGAGATAATTGGGATAAGCTGATCTTCCCCACAGAACAAGGTGGTTTAGGATTACCTGACTTGTATGGATATTTGAGAGCTATATAGCTAAGGCTCACATACATAACTTAAGCAGAAGGTTATAAACCAAAGTAGAAAGGGATTGTGATGTTGACGCAGAGGGGAGTTCAAGAAATGAAAAGAGAGTAGGATTTTGAATGCTGATCCTTAAGGAGAATTAAAATAACCATACAGAATATTATATTCATAAAGCTGCAAAACGTATTCTAAGAAATAAGTCAACATTGGAATGGAGAATGGAAATCCTGCTAATAGGGATGTCTGCAAGAAGGGGTACAGAAAATAGGTAAGACAGAGCTGGAATTTAAAACTGGCAAAGGAACCAAGATGTTGGAAGCAACTAACTATAGAGGAAAAGGTAACAGAGTGGGATGAGGCCAAGCAGACATTTGGATTGCAGGTGGGAGATTGCCTTTCCTACCAGGGATTGATATCATCTTACAAGAGGGTCTAACACAGGAAATGGCTGTTGCCAAAGCCATGGCTTAAAACTCAATGCAAAGAAATACATTATAGTACCTTTTGGAAAGTCAGCCATCCCAGGAAACTAGATCTTCAATAAAACACCCCTAAGAGTTGACCCACTAGTCAGAGATCTGGGAACACATGCAGACAGTAAACTGGCCTTTGGCCATCATGTAGCCAAGGTATTACGGAAATCCTTCTATGTTCCTCAGCTTATAAGTGCATGGCATTTGGGTCCAGGAAAGTCATTGTACTACTAAACTCAGCCCCCATCAGACCCATCATTTAGTATAATGCCCCTTTGGTATGTACCTGATCAGACACATGCAACAACTGCAACGTCCACAAAGGTTCCTTACAAAAAGGATACAGGACATAAACACAGTGTCCTGCATGGACTGCCTCCAAAGCCCCATCTCTAGACTCAGTCTCCTACAGACAAATGTGATGTGATCTATGCTTGGCATACAAGGCATCCGTGGATCCCATTCTGATGAACCTTTTGCATATCTGAAAAACAAACAGCATCAGAACTATTAGATTTAAAGACCTAACTTTTGCCTGCAACATAAATAGGATTTGTTGGAGAGACAGAGCAGAGAATTCCCTTTCTCTGGAACAGACTACTCATCCATGTGAAACAAAGTCCATCCCTAACCCTATTTAAGCATAAATTGGACCACTGGATTAGAAATCGAAAATTCACCCCTAGTCTGGCACCCACATCTCTGATGGACAAAGTCAGTCAGTAAGTCACGTCATAAGCACAAATCACCCCTATAAAAATATCTAAAACACATAACTTATAGGAAGCATTTGGGTTGCACGGCTAGGATTATAAAGGCCCTAGTGGTCATTAGCCTAGTATACACTTATGAACCTATGACTATATGAACAAAGTATAATTAGTAGGGCATACAAAATACTGCATGGTAACTACAAGAATCAATTAGAGGATACTAGAAAAGACTTGGAAGAGAAGCTGGAAAAGCACTTTACTAATTACAAAATGGACTTGTATGGCTCCCAAGTATGCAACAAAGTCCAAAAGGTTTTAAGATTTTTTTTCTTGGAAGTGTTTGCAATATAAAGTAAAAATTCAAGTTGTTTATTTTCATGCAAGAAAATATGTTTTCAACTACTTGAAAATATCAGTTAATTTGCCCATCTGTTGTTCCTAAGTATTAGCTTCAAAAAGGGTGGCAGAATGACATTAATATCTGTTCTGCCATATTGCTGCAGATTTAGCCTAAGAGTTAGTAATGGAAACAAAGTCATTTTCTAGTTGATGTAAGACATGTTTGTAAAACAGTATTTTCAAGCAATATACCATAAAATAGCAGCAGGTATAGAGGTGTGGATTATACTGTACTGCACAGATGTGTTTATTTTAAAGGTCTTAGATAACATTTTGTGTGCAGCAGAAATGCCCTTGGATAGTATGTGCATAAACTATTGCAGTATTTAAGGCAATACATGGCAAAAGCTTGTTCCAAGACTGGTAGGGCAGTAAGCAGAAATTACTGTACATTTTGCTGGCTGCGTGCCCTTATTTACATAGTATTGTGACTCCATCTCTAGTTCTAGTGTTTTGACTAAAACCACATTGCACCAAAACAGTGATAGACTATGTTCGTGGTGCTTCCCTCTACCTGCCATTAACAAGAATCTAGCACCAGTAAAGTAAAAGCACAAACGCCAAACCACTCAAGTCTTAACCACCAGAACAAAAAAGAAAAGGTTTATTAAATATTGGCTGAGTTATTTAGGATAACATTTATGTTGTGTTTTTTGGTGGAATAAGGACTTTAAATTGGAGTATTTTCTTGATGGAATAATATAACTGAACACATGATATTTATTGCTTTCATATTTGCATGTAGCCCCAGCACAGCATAAAAGGCAAAACTGATAAAACACTAAGATTTTCTTTTGCCTGTTCTCTGTAAAGTTCTGTTTTCTGTATGTTCAAATTTAAGAAAGTTACTGAAAACATCTTGCTTTTTGATTATGTATAATGTGGAAGCTGTTTTGTCAAAAATAAATTTATCTGGCAAACACATTTAGATATTTGCTCAAATAATTTTTGCAGCCAGTAAGAGTAAGAAACTAAATAGGTGAATATAATCATTCATTCATGTAGCAGGTATAAATTACATATTTAGCTTGCCATCCTACAAAAAAACTGATATGTTTCTGACATTTCATCATCATAGCCTAAGCAGACTTCAAAATTGTTTTTTTTCCCCCGCAAATGCTTGAGGTGTAATGGGAAAGAGATACAGAGAGAGGTAACTGGGAACAAGTTTTTGTGAGTGTAATGAGTTGGTAGTTTTTAAAACAATATACAGTACTCTGTCAGGGAATGATTCTCTTGACCTTACTAAGTTTAATGCTACTGGCTGCCAAAAAGGCAAAGATTAGAAAATGGAAATAAAAATCCAAATCAGCTGTAAATGAAAAGCTGAATAGTGTTAGGGAAATGCAAGAACTGCAAATGGGATCAGTAAAAATGGAAGGAGCAAATTACAAGTGGATCAAATCAAATATCCAGTTAATAAATTTAAATCAATAAATACAATATCTTGAAGTTGACTCTTACTGCTACAGGCAGTCTTAGAGAAAAATCAAGACTTATCTGCCTATGCTCCAAGACTGAAACAACTCTACGTATTGCTAAAGGTGCTAAAAACACCAACACTACATGCCTTGCCTAGAGAGAGACTCACAAGAACCTGCCTCCTGTAGTGGTGGATGGCTACCACAGTAGAGACATAATGCAGTTGTGTCTAATGGGCACTGGCCTACATCTACCTTTCAGTGTTTACTGATAATTTTTAAAACAATTTCATCATACCATTGCATTTCAGTCAGTAACATGGGACATATACATATAATAAGAGAAAACAAACGTTGACAACAGTTCCCATTATTGTCTTGCAGTATACAAATACATTTTGATGGGTTCTTAAGTAGTTATTAGCCTTGCAGACCAGGAGACCACTGAGGAGCCTAGCCCAAATTCCCTTTTGCCCCCAAGCACTATCTGGTCAAGTGGCATGCTTAAGGTCACACAGCAGGCAAGTGAGGGCTAAGGGAATCAAACCCCATACCACGGGAACTACAGGTTACAGCCTTAACCTTATGTACCAACTGCAAGACTTTTTTTAACAATTTTCTTTCACTCCAACATTATATAAGTTGTTCAGTTCCTGCTTTCCCTTAAACCTCATTCTTCCTCCTGAACATTATTCTGCATATATTGTTCCCACAAATTTGATGTATTTCTATGAAATGTGTTATTTGCCTTCTTCAAGGATCGTACCTCCAGTTCTTTTACCATCTCTACTATGCTCAAGACTTTGGTTACAGTTTGTTTAAGTTTTGGTTTCAATTTCCTAGTAATTTTTTTTGTTAACCAATCACATTAAACTTAATAAAGTCTTACTATGTTTAGTTGATTAAGATCCTATAATGAAGCTCAGAAGAATCAGGTCCTTTGTTTCAACTATGTGTTCCCCCAGCATTTCTGTCAAAGTACTCTGCAGGGAGTTTTTAAAATCTTTCTTCTTGTTACATCCACAAAAATGTTGTTCCCAATTACCTCTCTCATTCCCATCACACCTTCTACATTGGCTATTTACCTGAGGAAAAATCCTACTCTACTTGGGGTATAAAATCCCTCTGCAAACACTTCCATGCAAAAAACCCTAAACATTCTGCACTTGGATGCATACTGGGCACCCTTAGCAATTTCTTCCCATTGTTCCTTTGTAAACTGTCTTTCCAAGCTCTTTCCTAATATTTTCTAGCCTCCTTTGATTACTTCTTATAGCAATCATGCAATGTTTTATGTACCCTACTTATTATCCCTTTTTAACAGCACCTTTTGTTCTACACTCAGCAAAAAAAAATCTACTAGAATTGGTCTTTCACTGAGAGATCAGGTTCTTTGTTAGGCACAAATTACTAACTTTTATGGGCAACTGGGCCACAAGACTACCTCTTATCTTATGTACCTCATCTCATCCACAATGACCAGGAGTCATTTATTACATGGAAACAAACACGGAAAAATGTTCTGATGATCGTTCTTTGGATGGAAGCCTGTGACATGGGAGAAGAAGGGCAAGCAGTGCTTTCTGTGGGTGTTGATAAAGTGTTCAACCTAGCTGAGGAGCTCTTTATTTAAGATTGTTACAGAATATTCCTTTTCTGCGGCCTCTTATTAATGCCATACAAAAAAAAAAAAAAATTAAATGATTCCTTCATGACTGAGACTGAGCAGTATCTAGACAGGGGTGTTCCCTGGCACCATCACTAGGGCCCCTTATCCCCCTATTAAGGATTCTTTACAGATCCTACTCAATAACACAGTAGGTCTGAACCATAAATGGCAGGTGACTATTCTTGTGGATGACTTAATCCTTCTCTAAAAGACTCCCTTGATCATTACACCTCCAGCACAGCAGGCACTCAAAGTCTGAAGGAGTCTAGTCACAGGTTCAGTATGTCTTTATCAAAAATCTCTCACACAGCACTTCCATCCCCATCCAGCTTTTGAAAAGCAATTCAGCTTTTCATGGGGTGCAAAGGATCTTAAATAACGAGAAAAAAAGACTGAACCCAAGCATTTCTCAAGCTACAGGCCTAAATGCTGTGGTGATTCTGGATATTATTAAGACAGAAATATCTTGCAAATGCTTCCTCTATGCATCCCAGCCAAGAAGCTACACAAGTGGAACACAAATATATTCCATTTCATGACACAGCCACTGAAACAGCAGACCGCTACAGTTTAACACCATCACATTAAGAAACAAAGCTAACTTTGCTTGAATCTAAGTCTAATACTTACACACCTTATGGTAAATGATTCTTAACATGCCCTGTCAAGCAGTGCAAGTTCAGTCGTTATGTCCTGACATGAGGTTTTAAAGTAAAGGGCTACCAGGAGTTTTCTTCCACTTGGGAGCAAATTTGGGTTTGTGGCACTAGGCTTTCACTGCAGTTCAAGACTATTAGCCTCTCACAATACTTTAACACAATTCAGACTGCAGCACAACTAGTAACAAAGATCATAGATTTCAACAGTGACTAGTTCTTTCTGCTCTTTCTCCAAAATGCCAAGGAGAAGCTATGTAAGGAAATAGGAAGTTTTCTCATTTTATAATGGTGTAATACAGGTACATGGATATGGCTCCAGTTAATGACAGAAGAGGGGGTGGTGTCATCTGAAGATTCAACAGACCAATATAACTTAGAAAACAATTGTACCTATTATTACGCCAGCTAAGACACCATTTGTTGATGGAAATAAGGGGGCTAGGACAGATTTATCATCCTTAATGTGCAATATGACACATGCCACTCTTGTAAAATTAAAAACAGCTTCTATTTTAAATGCTAATTAAATTCACTACTTTTAACACAATTTATAAGACGGTGTTGAATGTGTCTGTACTGACTGTCTCTACATTTAATGTACTTTCATGTTTACATATTTTTGAAAATGCTCTTTATTGTGGTAACCTGATTTATAAATGTTCTAGTTATTTTCCTTTATTAATGCAACCTTTTTTATTCATGTTTAAACTACCTATACAACTGTAGCTATACACAAAATGACATTTATTATATATGTGTACAAACACACACATACACTCCTCTACACACACACACACACACACACACACACACACACACACACATATATATATATATATATATATACACACACACACACACACACACACACACACACACACACACACACACACACACACACACACACACATATATTACAGCTCTCAACCTTCCACCTCCAAAATGAGGAACAATACTTCTCATGATGTGGAACAAATGGGCGAAATGTGGGACATTTGTTAACAACTTCAAAGCTTGACAGAATGTGTTACTCATAAAACATTTTTGGATTAATTAATATGATGTAGTATTATATGCCAATTAAAAAAAATTCTTAATGCTGAATGTATAACAGACAAGAGGAACAGACTCAAATGAGAAACATTTAACATAAATGAGGCACACTTGAGTGGTATGACTCACATACACACTATCTATGTATCTATATATAGCTATATCTATATCTATGTTTATCTATACATCTATCTATATATATATATATATATATATATATATATATATATATATATATACACATATATATGTGTGTATATATATGATTCCCATTCACATTGCCGACAGTACAGTTCTCCGAACTACATTTTGCCTAGACCATAACTCCGAATTTACACTTCTCTGAAATGGCACTTTGCGATCGCACTGCAGTATGTATGAACAAATATATTGTTGTCACTGTAGTGCAATCTCTGAGTTAGTATATTTAATTAGCAGGGGGTGTGGGGGGGCTTGCCCCCCCTGCAAAAATTAGAAAAAATTAGTTAGTGTGGTTTAACTCTTTTCCATTTCGGCAAAGTACCGTTTCGGAGAAGTGTAAATTCGGAGTTATGTTCTCAGCAAAGTGTGGTTCGAAGAACTGTACTTTTGGGCAATGTCAATGTGATCTATATATATATATATATATATATATATATATATATATATATAGATTGAACATAGATTTTATATATATATATATATATATATATATATATATATGTGTGTGTGTGTGTGTGTGCAGATTGACAGGTAGATATAGGTAATTAATCACACCCATAGACAGCCTAATTGCAAACACACTTAATAAATACCATGCTGCCCTCAAAACTTAGAAAAAGTAGCAGTAATAAACTTGGGAGTAAAAATGCACAACTAGGAGACAGGGTTTAATAGCCCCTGTTTTGGTGGAGTTGTTAGGGGTACAGATTTGCAAAGAAAAAGCAAATAACAAATAAGAGACCATAATTAATTTGTCTATGTTATAACATACAGTGGATTTTCTCTCTCTGTCTCTGTATCAAAGATATTGTTAAAAGGCATTAGCACATTCTAAAAAGTGAAAGTTTAATCACATTACAGCAAAGACTCTTTGCTTTATATATAGACTGTAATACAATATTAAGAGCTAGCAAGCTACAGAAAATGAGACGTGCATTTTCATATCACATTTAAAACTGCTGGCCCAAAATGAAAGAATACTGACTTCTAGAAACATTTAAACAACAGCTTTGAGTGAAATTTATCCTCTGAAAAAGAAAAAAAAAGAAAATATGGTTTAATGAAACAGAAAACATGTTCTGCAGTCCAAAGAAATAGTCAATATTTATGTTAATAAAAAAGAAAGTGAACAGATCTCTCCATACATAATCTTGTACTGCAGAGAAATACAAAAAGGCCCTCTCTACCACCCAAGCTTCCTTAAAAGCTACATAGCTTTATAATGAAACTTAATAAATAAACTTAATATGTATTCACTGGCAAATGACAGATGATATGAAGATTTGATTCTTGGTTTCAAAGCTTTTTATGATGCATATAAAACAGGATATTTGGATCTGACGATTTAAGCAAGTAACCATTGGCTACGGGAATCAGAACTGAGACTTTAGTGAGTCACTTGCCACGTAACGGGAAAGAATAGTCTAATCAGAAAGTGGCAGGCCTTGAAACACAGTTTCAGTTAAGACAAATTTATTTTTAACTGGATTCCTTTAAGTCTGCTTTTGATGATGAAATGTCAGAAACACGTCTGTTTTTTTATACCTGTTTCCTGAAATGGATGAGGATGTGCTCACCTATTTACTTTCTTACTGGGTACAAAAATTAAATGAGTAAATATATAAATGTATTAAACTTGTTTTGACAAAACAACTTCCACTTTATGCAAATTCAAAAATCAAGATGTTTCTGGTAACTTTCTTAAAATTGAACATATAAGAAACAGAGCTTTACGGAGAACAGGCCAGATAAAATCTTCGTGTTTTATCAGTTCTGTCTTCTGTGCTATGCTGGGGCTACATGCACATCTGAAAGCAATAAATATTATGTGTTCAGTTCTATTATTCAACAAGAAAATATTCAGATTTAAAGTTCATTTTCCACTAAAAATCACAACATAAATGTTGTCTTTAATGGCTCAGCCTACATCAGCAAGTGTAGAGTTCATAACCAATGTGATGGTAATCTGGAAAAGCTGCAAGCACTGGTGCTAGATACTCATAATGGCAGACAGAGGGAAGCACCAAATCATAAGCTATCACTGTTTCGGGCAATGTGATTTTTAGTCAAAGCACTAGAACTCGAGATACAGTCACAATACTAAATAAAGGGATACAGCCAACAAAAATTGTGTGACTTCTGCTTACTGCCCTACCAGTCTTGGAACAAGCGTTAGTCATGTACCGCCTTACGTACTGCAATACTCTATGCACATACTATCAAAGGGTATTTCTGAAGCACGCAAAATGTTATCAAAGACCTTGAAAATAAACACATCTGTACAATACAGTATAATCTGCACCTGTATAGCTATTTCATGGTAAACTCCTTGCAATTTTACTTTACAAACAGGTCTTACATGAACTAGAACATGACTTTCTGTTTCCGCTACTGACTCTTAGGCTAAATCTGCAGCAATCTGGCAGAATAGATATTAATGTCACTGCCGTCCTTTTTGAACCTATTACTTAGGAACATCAGATGGGCAAATTAATGAATATTTTTAAGTAGATGAAAACATATTTTCTTGCCTAAACATAACTGACTTGAATTTTTACTTTATAGTAAAATGACGTTTTTATATTTTATTTACTTGATTTTATTACCTCATTAAGTATTACATTATTTAATGTAAATGCATCATGTTTTACTTTATTCTAAGCAATGGAAATGAGTCTTTACTTAAAACTTATCAGAGAGTTTGTCCTATCAGCTTTACGGACAAGGTCTTACCCCATGTCAGAAGGCTAAATGTAGCCATATTTATAGCCATTCAAATGGCTCCCTTTCCACTTTATAGAATTAGTTCACTAGACTTGCTGTTAAAATTTGAACTGAATGAAAACAAAGTTGGGGTGTAAGCAAGAGTGTGACATCATTTCTGCAGGTTCACCAAATAAATATGTTATGGCAATCAGAACAGTAAAGAAATTTGGGTGACTCTATACTACTCAGGTTGCACCACCAACTTGATAAAAACAATAAATCACAAGTAGACATTACACTGTAAAGCACCTCATATTCAAAATATATGTCAGCATTCTGCTGAAGACATTTCAAGGTAACAGTATAAAATTCTCAAAGTCATAAAAACAGTTTGACATTCTGCATACCTTTGCATAGGAGAGTTGTGTAAAATCTTACCATAACCATAGATGTCCTTATTCTTGATGTTGCAGTATTCTTATTGTGGGATCCTCTGCCTCAGGTGACCTGAACATCGGCTCCTATACAAAAGCTTTCAGCCTGGTTGCTGTTGGTGCATGTGACTTCACACGTAGGGTCATAAACCATGGACCTTAAGTGTGACGTCAGCATGCATAGACCTCAGAACTAACTTCCCAGTCGGACAGTAGCCTAAGAGATGCCAAAAATGTCCTTCAAACTGTCAGAATACCACAGACTGTCCAAAAATGAACATAGTGCTGGTAGGGGCTCTGTGAAGGCCCATAGACCTGTAGATATGAAACTAGGGGGTCAGTAGGGAGGGAAGGAATACTGTAACATGGAAGAGAAGGACATCTATGGTTATGGTAAGATTTTACACAATTATTCTATGTCCTTCTATTCTCATATTGCAGTATCCTTACTGTGGGAGAGTACCACAGCTCAGGCAGGAGGAAGGATGGAACTAGAGGTAGCGGATTCCAGAAATCCTTGCAGGACTGCCTTTGCGAAACCTGGAGATATGGTCCAGTTTGTAATGTTTGGTGAAGGTATGTACAGTGGACCAGGTGGCTGCCTCAAGGATAGTAGCTGTGTCTAGGCCTTTGAAGAAGGCTTTGGAGGAGGCTACTGCTCTAGTAGCATGAGCCCTGATCTCCTGATTTAGATCTTTTCCATGGTATGAGTATCAGAAACAGACAGTTTTCCTGATCCAACAAGAAATAGCCTGTTTGGAGACTGCCTTGCCCGGGGCTCTGGGATGGAAGGAAATAAAAAGTTGATTTGATTTTCTGATGGACTTGGTTTTGTCCAGATAAAATCTTAGTTGTCTGTGAACATCCAGGGAGTGTAGTATTCTCTCACTGTCATTCTGGGGAGAGGAGAAGAAGGTTGGTAAGTGAATGGACTGATTTAGTGATAGCTCGTTGACCACTCTGGGTATGAAGGAAGGGTTGGTACACAGGGTCACCCTGTCTTTATGGAAGATAGTGTAAGGAGGGCATCCCATGAGTGCCTGTAACTCTAAGACCCTTCTTGCTGAAGTGAGGGCTACCAGCAAGATAGTTTTCCATGAGCACATGTGCAGGGATGCAGAAGTGGCTGGTTCAAATGGAGTCAGCGTAGGTTTCTCCAGGATATAATTTAGGTCCCAGGGTGGTGGAGTAGGTTTTCTGGGTGGTCTTTTGTGCAAGACCCCTTTTAAGAACAATTTACCATCTAACCTGGAGAGTAAAGGAGGTTCCAGGGGTAGGCAGGCAGAAACAGCAGAGAGGTGCACTTTCACTGAAGAGTATGAAAGATCTGATTTAATCAGCTCACACACATAAGCTAAGACTAAAGGGACATCTGCTAGAAGGGGGTCCTTATGTCTTTGGAGACACCATTTGCAGAATCTCTCCCATTTAGAAATGTAGGATTTCTTTGTTTTGGGTTTCCTGGCCTCCTGCAGGACAGAAAGCACATCCTCTGTGTAGCGGTGTCTGAAGAGCACTAGAAGTTTATCACCCAGAGAGTAAGGCTCAGCATCTCTAAGTGTGGATGGATGAGAGTACCCTTCTGTTGTGTGAGTAGGTCCACCTTGTGAGGTACAGTGGATATAAAAAGCGTACGCACTCCTGTTAAAATGCCAGTTTTTTGTTATATAAAAATGAGACCACAATAAATCATTTCAAAACTTTTCCCACCTTTATTTAATGTGACCTATAACCTGTACAATTCAATTGAAAAACAAACAATTCTGTTAGGAGAAAATACATAAAAAATAAAAAAATGTACAATAAGCTGGTTGCATAAGTGTGCACACCCTTAAACTAATACTTTGTTGAAGCACCTTTTGATTTAACTACAACATTCAGTCTTCGTGTGTACACACCTGCCATCAATTAAAGACCATTATTTGGGATTATTTTGGGATTAACCCTAAATAAAGTTCAGTTGTCCTAGTAGAATTGCCCTGACATTTACTTAGTTGCCTGCTACAGCAAAAGCCATGGTTCACAGAGAGCTTACAAAGCATCAAAGGGATCTCATTGTTGAAAGGTATCAGTCAGGAGAAGGGTACAAAAAAATTCCACAGCACTGAATATACCATGGAACACAGTGAAGACAGTCATCAAAAAGTGGAGAAAATATGAGACAACAGTGACTTTGCAAAGAACTGGACATCTCTCCAAAATTGATGAAAAGACAAGACGAAAACTGGTCAGGGAGGCTGCCAAGAGACCTACAGCAACACTGAAGGAGATGGAGGAATTTCTGGCAAGTACTGGTTGTGTACTACATGTGACAACAATCTCCCGTATTCTCCACATGTCTGGACTATGGGGTAGGGTTGCAAGGCGGAAGCCTTTTCTTATACAGAAAAACATCCAGGCCTGGCTAAAATTTGCAAAACAATACATCAAGTCTCCCACAAGCATGTGGGAAAATGTGTTATGGTCTGATGAGACCAAGGTTAAAATTTTGGCCACAATTATAAAAGGTACGTTTGGCGCAAAACAACACTTGCATCACCAAAAAAACACCATCCCCACGGTGAAGCATGGTGGTGGCAGTATCATGGTTTGGGGTTGCTTTTCTTCAGCTGGAATTGGGGCTTTAGTCAAGGTGGAGGGAATTATGAACAGTTCCAAATACCAGTCACTTTTGGCCAAAAACACTCAGGCATCTGCTAGAAAGCTGAAGATGAAGAGGAATTTCACCTTTCAACATGACAATGACCCCAAACATACATCCAAATCAACAAAAGAATGGCTTCACCAGAAGAAAATTAAAGTTTTGGAATGGCCCAGACCTAAATCCAATAGAAAATCTGTGTGGTGACCTGAAGTGGGCTGTGCACAAGAGATGCCCTTGCAATCTGACAGATTTGGAGTGCTTTTGCAAGGAAAAGTGGGCAAATATTGCCAAGTCAAGATGTGCAATGCTGACAGACTACCCAAGGAGACTGAATGTTGTTATTAAATCAAAAGGTATTTCAACAAAGTATTAGTTTAAGGGTGTGCACATTTATGCAACCAGCTTATTGTACTTTTTTTATTTTTTATATTTACCCCCAACAGATTGTTTGTTTTTCAATTGAATTGTACAGGTTATAGGTCACATTAAAGGTGGGAAAAGTTTTTAAATTTTTTATTGTGGTCTCATTTTTTTATATCACAAAAACGTGGCATTTTAACAGGGGTGTGTACACTTTTTATATTCACTGCAACTTGTGGTGATTGCCCTTGGCGAAGGATTGTAGAAGGGGGAACCAATGCTGCCTTGGCCAGAAGGGAGTCACCAGCAAGATTTTTAGCATATCTCTCCTGATCTTCAGGAGGACTTTCTGAATGAGAAGGAAGGGGGGAAAGGCATACAGAAACCGTCCCTTCCATGACATGTTGAAGGCGTCCACTCTCCAAGCTAGGGGAAGGTGGTGTTTGGTACAGAATTTTCTCAGTTGTCTGTTCTGGCGGAGGCAAACAGATCTATATGTGGTGTACCCCATCAGTGGACTATGTCTAGGAAAACTTCCCTGTGTAACATCCACTCATGACGTAGAGAGAATGATCTACTTACAGTATCTGCCTGAAGGTTGTCCTGGGAAGGGATGCATGTTGCCTGTAGAGATAAGTTGTTTTGTGTGGCTAATTCCCAAATTTGCATTGCCAGCCTGCATAGAAGGTAGAACCTGTCCCCCCCTGTTTGTTGATGCACCACATGACAGTGGTGTTGTCGGTGAAGATTAGCAGAAGGCCTGGCTGAAGGATAGGGAGAAAAGTCTTCAAGGCTAAATGAACCACCGTCATTTCCCTGACACTGATATGTTTCCTCAAGAGGGATGCCTGCCAAGGTGGCTTGTACCTTGAGAGCCTTCATGGTAGGCCACCAGCCCAGATCCAAGGCATCTGTAGACATATGTTGAACTGGTGTGGGGGGAAGGAGCGGTAGACCTGGATTCCTTTGAACCTGTTGCATCCATCACCTTAGTTCTGTTTGTAGACAAGGTAGGAAGGGTATTTGGAAGTATAGAGGATGGCTCTGCTGGGACCATACGTTCCTTTAATACTACTGTAGCTTCCTCATGTGCATCCTGGCTTGAGGAAGCATAGGAAGGTGGCTGCCATAAGATCCAGAAGGGGCATAAACTGTCTTGCTGACAGCTGGTCTATCTGGCAGAGGTCCTGGAAATGGTTTGTCAGGGATATTACTTTGTCTTGGGGTAAAAATGCTTTTGTTAGGTCTGTCCAAATCCTGCAACCCAGGAAGACCTTGTCTTGTTCTGGGGATAGGGATGACTTGTGGAGGTTCAGTGTGAAACCTAATCTCTGAAGCAGGGATATATGGAGAACTGGAGATGACTGTTGAGCATCTCTTCTTTTTCTGCAAGAATTAGAATATCGTCTAGGTAGGGATAGATCTGTATGCCCTTGGTCCTGCAGAGGGCTATGGCGAGAGCTAGGCATTTTGATGAAAACCCTTGGTGCAGTGGACAAACCAAAGGGCAAGGCAGTACATTGAAAATAAGAGCAAGGCCCAGCAAAGCTTAAGTATTTCTTGTGGTTTGGGTGTATGGGAATGTGGAGGTAAGCCTCCTTCAGGTCCAAAGTGGCCAAGAATGCTTGTGGTGGCAATAGTGGAAGCAGAGTCTGTAGAGACAGCATTCTCAGGGGACTTTTAGAAAAAGATTTAAAATGGATAAGCCCAGGACGGATCTTCCATAGTTCATCCTTTTTTGGAACTAGGAAAAGTCTGGAGTAAAATACTTTTCCTTCTTGTCCTGATGGGATGGGTTCTATGATACTTTGGACCTGTAGCTCCTGGATAACGTGGGGAATTAGGTGAAGCTGATTTCTGGGTGGAAAAGGAATGTCCTGTGGGGTGGGTTTTCCTGCCAGGATAGGAAATATCCTTTTTCCACTACTGCCAGCACCCAGTGGTCTGTGGTGATTTCTTTCCAAAAGGGCAAACAGTGAGAGAGATGGAAAGACAGGTGGAGATGGGCATGGCAGTTATGCATTGTTGCCATTATTTCTGTCCTGAAAGGACTGTCTTTGGGCTGGCTGAGAAGAAGTAGTCCTTGAAGAGGATTGCCTCCTAGTCCCTTTCCTATGCCTGGTAGAAGAAGGGATGGTCGTGGAGGGGGCTCTTCTGACACAGGATGTTTTGGCAGGATAATTTCTATACTACATAGGTATAGGGGATACCAGCAGGTGTTTAATATCCTGTAGCTCTTTGCTCTTTTCCTGTATTTTTAAATAGTTTGGCAGACTGCTTACCAAACAGGAGGCTATGATCAAGAGGAGCATCTAGGATTTTGGACTTAAAATCTTCTGGCAGTGGTTGGAGCCTAAGCCAGGAGTATCTACACAGAACTGATGCAGATGCAGCTGATCAAGCAGAGGCCTCTGTTGTGTCATACCTGCATCTAATGGAGTGCCTAGCCACTTAGGGTACCAGTGATAGCTTAGATGCTACTTCAATTTTGTTAGGAGAGTCAGGCAGGGAGGTCAGAAGCTAAACATAAGCTTTTAACATTAGACTCAAATAGAAATACAGATGGATGGTATCGTAGTATTGTATCGCCCTCATGACCAAACCACACCAACCGTGGGTAAATCCAGCATTATCCACACCCAAGCGTGGGTTATTACTATTGTATCTGTTGGTATTTTAGCTGCAATAATTGTTCTATTTGTAAAGATGTGGTGTGTTCTTTTGAATATATAAGTAAGATCAGATATACACCTAAAGGGTGACTTTCTTGCAATAGTAAGGGGGTTATTTCTGTCCCTGTAATCTCTTCTATATTGGAGAGGCAAACATAACCTTTAAGGTGAGATTGATGGAACATATCAGGAACATTAAAAAACACAAAATTATAGCCTGTCGTTTTAAGGATGTACATAATTGTGATTTTTCTATGTTACAGGGTAGTGTTTTAGAACAAATATATGTTAGAGATAATAATGAAATTCTTCTTAAGGAAAAGCTGTTACATAAAGAGTTTGAAGTATAATACTATGGTTCCTGTGGGACTGAATGGAGAGATTAATTGGAAATGTTTTATTTAATTAATTAATTAATTGTATAATTGAATAATTAGTTTTTTTTTACTTTGTATATAAAGTAGAGGGTTTTGGTTCACTTTGCAACTCCTAGAAGTTTATGTACCGGGGCGCTAGAGAATTAAAGTGATTTGGGTCTGAGCCAGTGGTCTTGGTTTTGTTTTTTTGTGAAGTTGTTTGAGGTTTGGAATTATTTCTGTGGCATTGGATCCTAGTAAGGATATTCCACAGATTTTCTGAGATGATTCTGTGTCTGTTTTGGGAGCTGTTGGTGTTTCTGGATCCTTATCCAGAGTACAAAGGACTATGGAACAATATATTCAGGCTGTCCAAGTTTCAACTAATGAAAATGGCTCTGGTACATCTAATTCTGCCCAGTTGTTTGACAGGTGTGTAGAGGAGAGACAGAGTCAAACTAATAATTCCTTTTCGTTGATGGAACAATCTTTTAATTCCATCCCTTCGGATAAGAGAAAACTGCGTGAAAAGTTTTGAGCTATTACTACAGAAAGAAACAAAGGTACATTTTAATATTCTGGGCTTAAAAAGGTACATTGAATTAAATATTACGCCTAGGGGTTTTTGTTTTCTAAAAAGCCCAAATGAGCCCTTTGATATTTATTGTGCCTCTGATAAAATGTTTTGGAAACGTTGGGTTGCAGCAGCCCATAGATGTGTTATGGACTGGCTTTCCATTTTGCTTGAGCGTGATCAACTCAAGCAACAAAAACTGAAGCAAGAACTATAGTCTCTGTCTCAGGAGATATCCAGTTCACTTAATTCTGCCAACATGAATAGTTTGATGGAGTGTGTTAATATGAAGTTAAATTAATTGGAGAAGGATTTAGGGGAGTATAAAAAAAAACAAAATTGTTAAGTGACATAAGAGATTATGAGAAAGGGCGAGCCTTTGTGCCTCCAGCCAATTAGCAGCATAGAAGGACACGATGTAATAGAGGAGGTTTTAAGAAATATTATTCAGTGTCCTTTGCTTCTCCAGAGGATGCAGATTATAACACAAGCCACGATAGTGATGACCATGAATATCTTGCTTTGCCAGCTGCTCAACAGCCGGAAGAACATGAACGCCATTTTGGGAAGGCAGGGGACAATGGCAGAGAACAATTCAATCATAAATGGGGCCGTAATGCCTCCAATAACAACAGAAATGGATTTGGACAACAGGTATTGCCGGCACAACGGCAGTTCAATAAGAGGGACAGGTGGCAATGATTGTGCTATTATGGACTGTAATATAGTTGTAAATCTCGCTGGGTGTGACTTATCCCAAGAACAGTTTTCTGCCTTAAACTTGGGGTTAACGTTTGCTCCCACAGTGTTACCGAAGAGACATATTTTAAGTAAGGAAGTCTTTCGTTTTGTTCGCAAATGGCATTTGAAGGTTTTTTATGCGAATTGTATTAATAATTCCCCCTGTGACAAACTTATGGATGAAAATTTTTATTCTTGTTTTTCAAATTTAAATGATTATATAGAGTGTTTGCATAGTAATACTTATTGTTCTATTGATACTTCTGTTGTTCCTACTAAAAGTAGGTTTATTCCTCCCTATTCTAATGAAAAGGTTATACATTTCAGCTCTATGTTGAATTTTGCTACAAACGAAATACGTGAAGAGTTGTTATATAATAAGAATGATGTCTGTTATAATTTAACACTGAAAGAATGGAAAGCTTTACAGGAACTTAAAGAAAGAAGGGATTTGATCATAAAATCATCAGACAAAGGAAATAAAATAGTTATAATGCACTTTCAACAATATTATAATATGTGTTTAGAGCAGTTGTCTAACAAGGATGTTTATGAAAGTAGTGAGAGCAATAATTATAAAAAAGCAACAGTTACGTTTCAAGATTTGTTACAAAAAGGTGCTAGACTAGGCTATTTTTCAGAAGAAGATATACAGAAAATTTTAATAGTGAAGGCTGTGTTTTAGCTACGTTTTTTTGTTTGCCCAAGTTACATAAGAATTTAAATAATCCACCAGGACGTCCTATTATTTCGGCCTGTAAATATTTTTTACACGGCATTTGACTTTTATTACACAACATTTTGTTTTCTTAGATTTTAAAAATTCCCTCTTACATAAAAAATTGTTTTGATTTTTTTAATAAGATCTCTTCTGTTATTTGAAATAAAGATATGTATTGGGCAACTTTGGATGTTAAAAGTTTATATACATCGATTAGACATAAGGATGGATTACATGCCTTGTTTTACTTTTTAGGGGATAGTCCATTAACTAATTATTTAGTTGATTTGGTACATTTTTGTTTGACTAACAATTTCTTTACATTTAATAATGAGATATTTAGACAAAAACAGGGAATAGCCATGGGGGCATCTTTTGCCCCCATGTATGCAAATTTATTTATGGCTCATTATGAGGCGGAATGTTTATATAACCATAGTTTTATGAAGAAATATGTCAAACATTACTATCGTTACATAGATGATTTGATTTTTATTTGTGAAGGGGGTATGGCTGAAGTGCTTCAGTTTGTTTCAGATTTACAACACATTTAATCTTTCATTTGATGGGTTACAATATGGAAAAAGAGTATCTTTATTGGATTTAACTTTAAGTGGCATGGATAGTGGAGAGATCTGCACTGGGATACATAGGAAATTCCTGGATGGAAGTCAGTATTTACATGCTACTAGCTGGCACCCCCACATATTTTGTCAGCATTACCTTATGGTGAGTTTTTGAGGTTGTCTAGAATTTGTAACATTAAATAAAATGTATTAAGTGAAATCAACAACACTGCAATCATGTTTTGTAATAGGGGCTACAAAAGGGAGGTAGTTAATAAAGCTAAACATAAACTTTTAACATTGGACTCAAATAGAAATATAGATAAAAGGTATTGTAGTAGAATATAAGACAATTGTTGGAACAATAAGAAAGAACATATTTTGTTACCACATATAACATTAAGAGTGTGGAAATTTGTTAAGTATTAAAATATTATTGGAATTTTATTTTGACGGACAAAGACTTAAAGTATAATAGTGGACAAATATCCTATGATGTCATATAGACATGGGAGGAATTTAAAGGATATGCTTGTACATGGCAATTTTACTTTACCACAAATTAATATTAATAATTATCCAGTATCTGTAGGTACTTTTAGCTGCAATAATTGTTCTATTTGTAAACATGCGGTGTGTTCCTTTGAATATATAAATAAGATCAGATATAAACCTAAAGGGCGATTTTCTTGCAATAGTAAGGGGGGTTATTTATGCCCTGAAATGTCCCTGTAATCTCTTCTATATTGGAGAGACAAAAATAACCTTTAAGGTGAAATTGATTGAACATATCAGGGACATTAAAAATCAAAAAGAAGACAAAATTATAGCCTGTCATTTTAAGGATGTACATAATAGTGATTTTTCTATGTTACAGGGTAGTGTTTTAGAACAAATATATGTTAGAGATAATGATGAAATTCTTCTTAAGGAAAAGCTGTTACATAAAGAGTCTGTTTTTATTTTGAAGTATGATACTGTGGTTCCTGTGGGACTGAATGGAGAGATTAATTGGAAATGTTTTATTTAATTAATGAATTGCATAACTGAATAATTAGTTTTTTTTTACTTTGTATATAAAGTAGTAAGTTTTGGTTCATTTTGTAACTTCTTGAAGGTCTTGTACTGAGGCGCTAGAGAATTAAAGTGACTTGGGTCTGAGCCAGTTGTCTTGCTTTTGTTTCTTCATGAAGTTGTTTGAGGGAGGTCAGAAGAGTTGAGGCTTGGGATACCAAGTCCAAGCCATATTTCAGCATATGTGTTTGGTAGTTAATTGCTCTGAAGGCCAGGGTGGAAGATGTGTACTAAGTCTTCTTGCCCAGCCGATCCATAATTTTACTGTCTTTATCTGAAGGTAAAAGAGATGAAGAAGGGAGCAGTCTAGATTGTCTATCTTGGGCCACGGCTATAACAGCAGGGTACGCCAAGGGGGGTTTTACTAGGAATTTGTGGTCATCAGGCACCTTATAGAAATGGTCTGGTCTCTTTGGGGCAGGTGGCTGAGAGTCAGGGTTCTTAGTGCAAGAAGTAAATGCGTCAAAGTATGCAGGGATCATTGGAGGAATAGCTGATGGGGAGGGTTATTCAACCTGCAATAACTCAAAGTATCTTTTTTTGAGTTTCCCTCATTTGGGAAGTATTCTTTCATCTTAGTGATAGTTTCACCAAATGTTATGTCCTCTGGAGGGGAATCTCCTTCAACAAAATCCTCATCTGGAGAATAATATTCCAAGGGGTAGGCTACTTGGGATGAGCAGGTGACAGACTCCTCAGAGCAAGAGGAGAGGGCCTCTTCTTCTTCCTGGGGAATAGAGGGAATAAGTGAGGTAGCAGAAGTAGGTCTTGGACTGAGCACTGGAATAGAGGGGGCTGAGGAGGATGTAGGCCTAAGGGCCATGAAGGTCTGCATCAGCGACTGAGTAAAAGACTGCCACTCCGGTTTTCCTTTCATTAGGAGTAGATTCTAGGGCCTTACCAAAGGAAGGAGATTCGGATTCCTGAGATCCAGAAGGGCGTCCAGTGGAACCTGGTTCCCCCCTCGAATTCGGAAATAACCCACATCTGAGACATCTCCGCGGATGTGCAGGCCGATGGTTCGGAAATGGCTACCTCGAGGAGAGCAGTAGAAGCAGATGACTCTGGTGGATGTCCCTCAACCCCTATAAAAGTGGTTGGTGGGGTGTCTGACAACAGAGAGGCAGTGGTAATAGGCCACGAAACTTTGCCCTTTTTCTTTGGAGGTTCCATTGGGTCTGCAGATTCTGGATTCATCCTAAGGGCCATTGATTTTGTAAGTACAGGTTAAGGGCAGCCAAACAGCCTCTAAGAGTTCAGGAATGAAGGATTGGCAGATGGAGCAGGAGGTATAGTCGTGTTCCCGGCCTAGGCAAAAGACGCAATGGTCATGGGTATCCTTATGCGGAATTTGATGCCTGCATCAGCATTTAACCTTCTTAGCAGACATTGGCTAATGTAAAACCAGCAAACCAAGCTCAACCAATTAATATAAGTAAGAAATCCCCAGTGGGGTACTTAGCTTTAGACGTCTCGATAGAGAGGAGAGATGCGATCGATCTGACGTTTGACTGCCGCAGAAACATTCTGAAGTCTGTGCATGTAGACGTCACATTTAAGGTGCCTGGTTTATGACCCTAAGTGTGACGTCCCATGCACCAACAGCAACCAGGCCGAAAGCTTTTGTATAGGAGCCAACGTTTGGGTCACCTGAGGTGGAGGATCCCACAGTAAGAATACTGCAAGATGAGAATAGAAGGACATTATTTTTTACTTTTACCCTTCTATGTTGTGTCTTTCGGCTTTTCCCAGTTAGGGGTCGCCACAGCGGAACTCCAGTCCGCTAATGACTGGCAGTAGATTTTTACGTGCCGAGTTGCCGGCCCTGACGCACAACCTTCAACGAAGGTAAGCCCATTCACGCATGTCTCCACACAGAAGACGCTCTAGCTGAGAATCGAACAGGACAATGTCTTACTGTGAGGCGACAACGCTACCACAGCACCACCACAGCAGTCTATCCTAGTGAAAATTACAAACATGAATAATCTGACAGAGTACCACATTAGTAATTTGGAAAAGTACATCAGTCTTAAAAACAGCACATCTCCTATTTCTCAACATTCATATCAGCTAGCAAATTAATCGCAACAATAATGATGCATGAGTGCCATAGCAGTGTTAAACAACACAGCATTTTTGATTCCTTGCACCACTGTGATCTGTTGTATTCCTTTCTATATCCATCTCCTTGTATAATTATTTAATACTTTTTGTACCACAAAGGCATATCAACGAAGTTTGACATAATTTGATCATTGAAGAAATAACAGATTTTAGTTCCATGTTCAAACCACATATATACCATGAAAACAGATGAAACAAGATTCTGATTCCTTACCCAGCTACGACAACTCCATTGCATGAGTGGACATCACATAGGACTTTTCCCAGATCATACTGCAGCTGGCTAACTGCTCCAACTCGGTTCTATACCACATAAGAAAATGTCACTTAAGTCTGAAGAATGCAGTACATGTGAGAAGTTAAGCTAAATACGAAAAGCATTTTAAGACAGTTTAGCTTTCCTCATGTATATTTTAAAGTATACTATTCTTATTCACATGTACACACACATGTGTGTGTGTGTGTGTGTATGTATATGAAATCAATGTCAATCTTATATTTACAAATGTCATAATTATTTCATTATTTATATTTCAAGGCAGAGAAAAGCCTGTCTAATCTGCTTTTTTAAGAACATTTAACATTTCACCTTCCCTCCATCCCGATCTCTACTCTTACCCTTTTTTCCCCACTTTTGCCAAATCCTCTTAAATGCCTCTGTGGATTCTCTCCACCACCCATTCTGGCAACTCATTCTTTTGGTTTACTACTCTCTCTGTAAAAAAGTACATTCAAGGACTCAGCGAGTAAAGAATCCCTACAATCTGTTGCCTGTCCTCATTTCTTCCCCATCTGCCATTCCTATTCAGGATGACCCCTTCACATCTCCCCAACATGATCTTGTGGACTAATATGATGTCACTATAGTTTCTTGTGGTCGCTAGCCTTTAGTCATACTCCCTTCCTCTCAATCCCAAGGACTTTTCTAGAAGCTTTCCCCACTGGATTCCTTCAAGAAGCCTGATGCTCTTTTCCTTATACGGCTCTAGAACTATACAAAGTATTCAAGGTGTGGTCAGGCCAATGCCCTCAAGAGTGGGAGCATTACACCTTTATTTCTAGAAACTATCCTCAAAATATATACCGCAACACTCTGTTCATTGTTTCTACTACCCTCTCACTCTGTATCTGGTAGTCCAATCCAGGTGTGATGAACGCTCCCAAATCCTTTTCCTACTCTGGTGCCATCATTTCTACTCCCGGCAGTTGATACTTCTTTCACTGTTATTTTGCCTATCAACAGTGCTTTGCATCTTTTTGCAATGAACCTTAGCTTCCATCTTTCTGCCCCTTTGTTCAGCTTGTCCAAATCCTTCTGTAGACTCTTCCCCACTCTCCTCTGTTGCTTCCATCCTTGTGTCATCAGCAAAGAAGTTGATCATGATCTACCTCTGTTCCCTTAGATATGTCAGCAACAAGGACACACTGATAACTACTGGACCAAGGAGAGGTCCCTGCATTACTCCACTAGTCACTTTACTAAATCTGAAACTGTCCTACTCACCAAAACCTTTTGAGTTATACCATACAGTTTGCCAGTCCTGCTCCTTCTACCAACCTTTTCAATTTTCCTATCATCTTCCTGTGTGGGACTGAGTGAAAGGCTTTGCAGAAGTCCAGGTAGACTATAGCTACTAGGGCTCCCTTGTCATGTTTATTTTAACCTACACACCAAACTGGATCAGGTAAGACTGACACCCCTTCCAGCCATAAACCTATGTCAGCTGCTAGCCTGGAGACTGATGTTTCCCAAAAATGTTGCAAGTCTTGCCCTTAAAAATCTCTCCATGATTTCCCCTATGCTTTTTTAAATCATTATTCATATCCATCTTCTACCCATATACAATCTGGCATCTCATTTATCTCTTGCCATCATGCCTTATATTTCAATTCTCATTTGCCTTTTTGTCTTTCTCTAAAACATAACGGCACAAAATATTTTCAAACTACATCCTTCAACCTTTGTCATGTTGGTGCATGAAGATAACAGTGACAGCTCTTTGACAATACACAAAACATGTAGTGTCAGAGTTCTCTAAACACATCATTTCCATAAACTTGCTTCTATTAATGCACCTGTCAAACCCTACTCTTCTCATATCATTCTCATCTCATCACATGCTCAAATGATACTAGTCAGGAGGAATCCTTCTGGTCAATATTCATATTAATAAGTTACCAGGGCTAATACAATAAAAAGGAAATTCCAATGTTTACTACTCTGAGACAGCAGACTTATGTGTATCTGGTTGACATTTGAAAAAATAAATAAATAAAAATAATTTGTAACAAACCAATATGTCATGTTAGTACTACAAAGCATACTGTACAAAGAACATTTGAGTCACTAGGGCAACAGAAAGTGTCAAATGACTGAAACGAATACCGTATGTTCAAGATAGATTAGTAAGTTGGTCTGGGTTACATGCTATGCAGATCAAAATAGCAATACTAATGCAAATGATACTAGTAATGGTTATGAAGCCTGTGCTGCTATTGTTCACAATTCTTACATTAGCACTATAGGGCACAACAGTAAGTTTCTCATGCTAGGAAACGTACAATGATGAGTCACGAAAAAACACTCTAAACGTACAGACTTCCAATAATTATGCTCTAGAGAGAAAATGTAGTCCTTGGTTACCCCACAATTTAAATTTAACTGGTGGTTTGAAGTTAACTTTTTCAAGCTCTGTTGGGTTGTATGACTTGGTACATAAATGAAAAATGATCTTACACGAGTCAACATTGACGAAAACTAAAAAGAAGGAAAATAACTACCAGAGAAGTTGAGTGTGTTAACAGAAATGAAATCCAAGAATGCAAAGATGAGAAAAACCCTGAATCTTCAGGCACAAAAGAAGTGGACACATATGAACTGATAATGGCAAATATTCATGTCAAATGTGAAAAAGACAAAGTGAGACTGAGCATGTTATTACACAGTTGTCAGAGTACTTTGCTGAGGTGAGGGTTTGCAAGTCAGAGATGGTAGATGCTCTGAATTCCCATGTTGATACCTAGGGTTGCCAGCTGTCTGGTTTTTGACCAGACTGTCCGGTTATCTGACAAACTGTCCGGTTAGAAATTTCAATCAAAACCGGACTTTTGGTTTTAAATTTTGGGGCACTGACGTCATCACATGCGCGGCTACCAGCCTGTCGGAATTGAGCTCAATGAGCTCACTTCCGGTAGTGCGAGCGGGAAGCGGAAGCCCAGCATGTAGTGTGAGCGAGAAGTAGAATCCCAGCATTAACCGACTTTGGATATTATTTCACTTCAGAGAATTCATCAACTTGACTTACGGGAAGGCAGCACAAAGGTAGTGTGTGTGTGATAAGACGGGTTTTCTTTTTAGACGCCAACATTTGAATGAAGTGTGTCTGTGTTTTATGTGTAAGAGAATACCTGGAGAGAACTAATATTTACTTCTGCTACAACAAAATGTTCACATGCATTTGAATTTATTCAATCAAGCACCAGTTTCTATACTATCACATACATTGTGTAAGTAAAACAGAATATGTTAAATGCTGGTTAGGTGATTATGACTGGTTAAACATTGTAATTTAAAACTTTGTTATCTCTAGAAGGAGGTTACTAAATCTGAAGTGTATAACTTGGAGACAAAATACAATAAACAAGATGCAAACAGGGCTTTGGGTTACATGGAGGATTGATAGAGGAGTTCTTCCCACTACAAAATAATAATTTTTTTGTGTCCATTTTTCTGTTTTGATTGTTGGGTGAACTGTGCATTATACTGAACTTTTGCTTAAACATTTGGAGAGTACTTTTTTTGGCAACTTGTTGTATAGCTGAATGTCAAGAATGTTTAGTTTATAGTTATCACATCCAGTAAATCATGCATCACACATGCTCTCACCCACACACACACACACACACACACACACACACACACACACACAGACATATACACCCCTACCTCTCACTTGTCTGACTGTTCATGGTGGTCCACTGCATAGTCCAAATGTCTTCTAGTATTCAAATTCTACCCATGTGGAAGACGAAGATGTAAACAATCTTGGCTTCTCTGCATCTGTGCGACCGGACATGAAGGGTGTTCTTAAAGAAGAATGCCCTTAAAAAAGTTTTTTTTTCTATTTATACTGTGGGTGTGGAAGTAGACTTTTATGATGGAAATGTTCTAAATTGGGCAGTTTTGTCATTATTGGTTCATGCATTTTGTTTCATTGCCTACAGTACAGTCTATTGGAAAAATGTTCAAACAATAAATTTAAAATGCACTCTTAACAAGTGTGCTGTATTATACAAGGAATATAATTTAGTAAATTCAGGAAGGTGTATCAAAGAAAAGAACACATGTATGTATCTTGTTTTGAGTGCAAGGGGCCTATGATTTGCAAACAAACCAAAGGTAATCTTTATCCACCCGTGGCCATGCATTTTCTTTGGATGTGGTGTGGGATTCAATGCTGTTTCAATGAATATGAGTTTCAAGGGTAGAGAAGTTTTAATGCCATTGCCAAGTTTATTTTCATTGTGAGACAGTATTGCTTTGTTTACCAGATGCCTGTCAGTGTTTGTGCATTGTTGTGCTCTAAAATGTAAAAACAAAAATCCAAATAATCATTGTAGAAGAGTAGTTTTAATGCTAAGTCTGTTTTCATTGTGAGACTGTATTGCTTTCTTTAGCAAATGTGTATCAGTGGTTTGTGCTATAAAATTTCAAATAAATGTTTTAAATTAAATCCAAATATCTGTAATCACTGTAGAAGTAAAGCAGAAGACAGTATGCACAGTGAGAGTTTTGAACAGTGTTTATGGCAACTGGGGAGAAATCGGCTGAAAGCAGGCATCTGGGAATGGGTGGAGTTATGGGTGATGCGAGGGGCGTGACCTTAGTCCGGTTTTAGCCACAAAGAAAGCTGGCAACCCTATTGATGCCACTGAGGAGCTGTAAAAGGAAAATATGGACTTAAAGGTGAAATAAAACCTTTTGCTGAATAAGAGAAACACTGAAAGAAAATCAAGTGATCATGAAGAACTTAAGCTTAGAAAGAACATCTGAATCACTGGGATACCAAAGCCCATATAAATCCTGAAAACACTACTGCCTACTTAGAACCATTCACAGAAACCCTACACAAGCATGTTAATAGCTGCATAGAGTCAGCTGTACCCACCAAGAAGACAGACAGAGCTAACTCAAAAAACAAGCCACTTTGGTAGAATCACAACATCAATAGGCTGTATAACAGAAGGAAGAAAATCATTGCACAAATTAGGAGGCATAGCACCCAGCAGGATAAAAGCACTCTCATTAAAATAAACAAACAACTCAGAGGACAAATAAAATACACCAAAGCCAAATCGGTCAAGAACACCCACAAGGCATTCTTTAGCTATGTCCGCGACTTCAAAGGCAATGTGCAATTGTGTCCAGAGCTCATTGCTACTGCAGACAGCTATACTGTGCCAGAGGATATAGCAAACCTACTGACAGACACATTTTGCTCTAACTTTACCCCTTTCTCCTCTCAACCTCCACTCAGGAAATACCATCAAATATAAATCTCCTTACTATCACTAGGGAACATGTCTTCAATGCTCTCTCTATGGCCAAGAACACTGCATCAATGGGCCCAGACAATATCACAGGATGCCTTCTGAACAGCATGAAACGTGACCTATCAGTCCCTCTGGAATTGCTGTTTTAACTGTAGCCTCAAAACAGGCTTTCTGCTTCAAGAATGGAGAACAGCAACAGTCATCCCTCTGCACCAAGGTGAACCATCTACAGATCCTTGAAACTACAGTCTTGTAAGTCTCACTACTCTTCTATGCAAAACTATGGAAATAATTATCATGGAAATGATCAATAATGACACAGAAAACCTCTACACACTGGACCCAACTCAATTTGGTTTCCAGGACAGGTCATGCCTACTCAACCTGGTGGACTTCTTTGAGAAGGTCACCAAAGCAATGGATGAGGGCAACATGGTTCACACTGTCTACCTTGACTTGGCCAAGGCAACTGACACAATACCCCACTTGGGCATTGTTGATAAACTCAACAGTTTAGGTTACAAACCCTTAGGTCACCCTGTGAATAGCCAGCTGGCTCACAGACAGGACCCAGAAAGTTAGAAATGGGGAGTCTTCCTCTATAAAGAAGTCAGTCACAAGCATCCTGAGATTGCTCTCTTTTGGTATTTACATCTCTGAAGTCAAAGCCAATGTCAAAGGCCTCTGGCTGACCAAATTTGCAGCTGAATGTAAATTAAGAGCAGTCATAGAATCACCCACCATCAATAATATTCTGCAAAAAGGGCTGGCAAAGACAAGTAACTTGTGTTAGAGTCATGGAATGCAACTAAATGCCAAGAAATGCATAATAGTATCCTTCAGGTGAGGAATGGAGAAAAAGTGTTTTGGTACCGATTTTTAAGGATAAGGGTGATGTGCAGAGCTGTAGTAACTACAGAGGGATTAAGCTGATCAGTCACAGCATGAAGTTATGGGAAAGAGTAGTGGAAGCTAGGTTAAGAAGGGAGGCGATGATTAGTGATCAGCAGTATGGTTTCATGCCAAAAAAGAGCACTACAGATGCAATGTTTGCTCTGAGAGTGTAGATGGAGAAGTACAGAGAAGGTAAGAAGGAGTTGCATTGTGTCTTTGTGGATTTAGAGAAAGCATATGACAGGGTGCCTAGAGAGGAGTTGTGGTATTGTATGAGGAAGTCTGGAGTGTCAGAGAAGTATGTAAGAGTGGTACAGGATATGTACGAGGGTAGTGTGACAGCAGTGAGGTCTGCGGTGGGAGTGATGGATGCGTTTAAAGTCGAGGTGGGATTACATCAAGGATCAGCTCTCAGCCCTTTCTTATTTGCAATTGTGATGGACAGGTTGACAGACGAGATTAGACAGTCCCCGTGGACTATGATGTTTGCAGATGACATTGTGATCTGTACTGAGAGTAGGGAACAGGTGGAGGAGACCCTGGAGAGGTGGAGATATGCTCTAGATCAAAGAGGAATGAAGGTCAGCAGGACTAAGACAGAATATATGTGTGTGAATGAGAGGGAGGATAGAGGAATGGTGAGGATGCAGGGAGTAGAGGTGGCGAAGGTGAATGAGTTTAAGTACTTGGGATCAACAGTTCAGAGTAATGGTGAGTGTGGAAGACAGGTGAAGAAGACAGTACAGGCAGGATGATGGAGTGGGTGGAGAAGAGTGTCAGGAGTGATTTGTGACAGACGAGTACCAGTAAGAGTGAAAGGGAAGGTCTACAAGAGGGTAGTGAGACCACTGGTTGGAGACAGTGGCATTGACAAAAATGCAGGAGTCGGAGCTTGACGTGGCAGAGTTGAAGATGTTAAGATTTGCACTGGGTGTGACGAGGATGGACAGGATTAGGAATAAGTATATTAGAGGGTAAGCCCAGGTTGGAAGGTTTGGAGACAAAGCCAGAGAGGCAAGATTACGTTGGTTTGGACATGTGCTGAGGAGGGATGCAGAGTACATTGGGAAAAAGATGCTAAGGATGAAGCTGCCAGGTAACAGGAAAAGGGGAAGTCCTAAGATAAGGTTTATGGATGTGGTGAGAGAGGACATGCAGGTGGTTGGTGTGACAGAGCAAGATGCAGAGGATAGGAAGAAATTAAAACAGTTGATCTGCTGTGGCGACCCCTAATGGCAGCAGCCGAAAGAAGAAGATCCTTCAGGAAGTCATCCATCCCTGGTAACTATCATACTGGCAACAGAATCCTAAGAGTCAACAAAGGAGTCAGGGATTTGGGGACACATATAGCCAATAATCTACTAGCCTTTGACCATCATGTCTTTACAGTAGTGAAGAAATTATTCTATATTGTGCAACTCAAACAAAGGTACAACATCTAGGTCAAAGGTGGTCATTGTTTCACTGTATTCAGCGTTCACCAGACCTGTCACTGAGTACAATGTTCCCTTTGATACGGACCTAACCACGCACATTCAACTGGAATGTCTACAGAGGCTCCTCAGTAAAAGAATACAGGGTGAAAGTAACATTTCCTATGCAGACCACCTCAAAGTCCTATCCCTGTATTCTATCTTCTATAGGCTGTTGGGGGGAGATCTATGCCTGGCATACAAGGCATTGTCAGACCCCACCTTGATGGAGCTCCAGCATATTCACAAAAAAAAAAACAGTACCAGAATTACCCATTCTAAAGACTTAAACCTTGTCTGTGATATAAATAGGACCTACTGGAGAGACAGATATGTATCCTAAAGACTAGCCATTCTCTGGAACAGGCTCCCCATCCATTTGAAGGAGAGTTCCTCCCTAACCCAATTCACGTGTAACTTGGACGACTGAATGGGGAGCAGGAAATTCATCCCTGGTTTGGCACCTATGTCTGTAATGGACACAAGGCGCTTGTAAATGATTTATCTCACAAGCCACTGCTTAAGAACTTGTCAGAGATGTGCACTGCAAGGCTAGGCTTAAAAAGGCCTTTGTGGGCGTTAGCCTAGCACAAATGTATGAACATTTTCAAGAACGCTGGGTGTAGAAAGTGGAAATAAACTGTTGTAACTTACTATATTGAACTCAGTTTTATTTTGTAAAGATATGGAGCCTAATGAAAATGTTAATATGCTATCTACTGTTTAATAACACCCGCTTTTCTGGACTGAGATTGGCTTCATCTTAGCTGGGTGGTGGAGGTGATCTTTTTTTACATTTATAAGATACATTGTGGGATAAAATTTGACTCACAGAGACTTGTGCATGGATAGATGAGGGAATTTGCTTAGCACTTGTGACAATGTTGAAGTACAGATTGAATTTATAATCGATTTTAAGGTTGAAGGGGGCATTTGGAAATTGGAATTTACAAAGAAAATACTAAATTAATGATTCAGTATGAGAGAAATTAATGTTTTAAAGACTGAGGTTACTAAAGGGAGTGGCCACAGGGGATTTAAAAGTCAGTGCAACTGACTCCTAGAACTGGAGCTGTCTTAAAACAGCTGCGCAGGTAAAGTGTGACGTAAAGCTTTCTGCATATGAAATGACTTTTTTAAATAACTTTATTTTGTATACAACTTGTTTTACAAGTTGTTGTTAATTTATATTTGGGCTAGAGTTCACTCACTCATATGTTAAAGATAGCAAAATGATGTAGAGTACAATAAATAAGAGAGGGTGAAATGAAGTACTTAACGGAAATGGATTAACTTTATGACATGGATTGTAAATGGTTTAACCAATCTGAATAACACCAATGAGATATTTACTTTCAGAATTACGAGCTGTGGCACTTTAAGAAATGCATCTGGATCAAAATGAACATGATGCACTGATAAGAAGGAACTGGACATGGCAAGTGGCATCTCCCTTTGTGGGAACAGAGAAAAGAGGTGTAAAGCTGTTAGTTTCATAAAGATGATCTCACATTGGAAGTTGTAATAGCAGATACTAATGGATGATATGTAAGGGTAAAAGGGTACTTGGGTACAATACTATAGACAATATTTACTGTACACAGTCTACCAGGGATGGCACAAACAGAATTTCAAAAGGTTAGGAGTGAATGTATTGCATTTCAAGATAGGATTACAGATATTTTGTATTTAGTTTTTGTTTGAGGGTTTTTATTAAAACATTTTTTTTTAAAGTGACACAGGTTCGAAGGGAGATGAGAAGAAACAACTGTACAAAAGATCAGCCCGCCAAACACAAAACCTGGAAATACACATTAAAAAAAAAAAAAACTGCCACTTATAATAGGTGGGAACAACAGCTTTTTATCATAATGGTTATGCTGACCATATTATCCTGGAATGTGAATGGCTTTACAGGTACAGATGAAAAGGAAAGAGTATTGAATTATATTAAGAAATGCACAATGCAAATACCAATGCTGCAGGAGACACATTTGGCAAGAAATGAGCATGTGAATTTGACAAAGAGAGGACATCAGAATGGATATTCAGCAGGATATCAGGAACATAGGAAAAGGGGAGTAATTATACTAATTACTATAGGGGCCCAATAGGGATTGCTATTTGAACCTATGAACCTATAAATGAGGGAAAAAGACAATAGTGGTACATTTGTAGTAGTAAGGGGCTACTGACAACGGAGGAGGATTACGATGGCATGTATTTAGATTCCACTAAAACTGCTATTATTGAACTTATAATTATTATTTATAGGGGGGACTGGAATCAGATTTGCAATAGTGAGGATGTACTGGGGGACTTAGTTGGGAGTCGGGATAATATAATAAGACGGTAAATTTCTGAAGAAATTTATGAAAGTATTTGGCATGGAAGATATGAGTTCAGTAGTAGGAACTCAGACAAAATTTGCGTATGATTCACCAAGGACAAGATAGAAATTATATTTCACAGGAACATGTGCATTTAATTTAACGCTAAGGTGCACATCCAGTAACTATTTCTGATCATGCAGCAATAAAAACTAATATAAAAATGCAGGGTGATGAAGTAAAATAAGACACTGGTGCTTTACCAGCTACCTCTTAAAGAGAGGAATTTAAGGAATGGGTAGAGGAAATTATTTGACAGTTATTAGAGAATATAGAAGTATCTTCAGAAGTTATAACTCGTGACTGGGATAAAATGAAAATGGAGTTTAAAAGCAGGGTCAAAATTAAAGAGAAAATGATATGGTTAAGAAGTAAAGGAAATTACTTAGAGGGGTTGGCAAAGGTTAAGTATTGCAGAATAAGGAGAATTTCACAGAACAAGAACAGAAGCAAATGCAGTGTGTTAAGGAGAAAGTATCTGGATAATATGGATGAGTTTAGAAAGACTGTAGTTTAGCAACTATTTTTTGGTAACAACCCTAGAGCACAAAAACTTTTAGCACAATGACAAGGGAAGCAGAATGTTGAAAGGGTTGTCACCAAATTTAAGAAATCTATAAAAAGAAAAAATAACTAGAGATCCTGTACAGGTTTTATACAAATTCCAGGAATTTTATTTAAATTTAAATAAAGCAGAGAAATGTGGAAATCAAGAATGAGTACAAATGGAAGCAATTATGGAAGACTTAATTATGCCAAGGTTAGAGGTAGACTATGCTCAAAAACTACCAGTTAGGATAGGAGGTAATGAAATAAAAACAGTGATGTATAGTCAATCTTCAGGAAAGTCTCCAGGAACGGGTGTATTCCTATGGAAGTTTGGAAATTAGGAAGGCGGAAAGTGATAAAGATCTGGACGATTTTGTTTAAGAGTATTTTAAAAGGAGGGGAAGCACCAACATCTTGGAAAAAAGCTTTGGTGGCTGTGTCACCTAAAGATGGCAAATACCCTTCAGACCCAGCTTCACACAGACCCATTCCAATTTTAAACTGATTATAAAGTATTTACATCTATACTAGCTAAAAGAATGGCAAAGGTGTTGCCAGAATTGATAAACATGAATCAGCATGATTTTGCAGAGGGGAGGCAACAATTTGACAACATTAATAAAATAATGATGATCCACAGGGAAGCAAAATGTAAGAAAATACTCCTGATGTTGGTGGGTCTTGATGCAAAAAAAGCATGTGACAGAGTAAGCTGGGATTTTATGAGTAGGGCATTGGAAGCATTTGCATTCCCTCGTGCAATAGTAAGGCTAACCCGAAGGATCAGAGGCAAAAATTAAAGTAGGACGGTTCCTCTCAGATAAGCTGCATTTGAACAGAGGAATCAGGCAGGGATGTCCTCTTTCCCCTTTGCCAATTGCTTTATATTTAGAGTCACTTGCAAAGAAAATAAGAGACTCAGAAATACAAAGACACAACTGGTGTGGTAAAACAAATAAAGTTGTCTTTATTTGAAGATGATGTTATTTTGTACCTGATAAACCCAGAAAAGGACATTGCAGTGTTGAACATTTGGAGATAGTTTCAAAACTTTTCAGGATATAAAATTAATGAAGATCATACAAAGGTTATAGCTGTAAATTATTTGCCCACACACAAAGTGGTTGAGGAATACCCATGTTTATGGGGACAGGCTAAAGTGAAGTATTTTAGGAATATGGATTAAAAAGGCTTCTGTTACGACAACTAAGGATAAGTGGGAATAGACTAAACAAAAGCTAATACAAAAACTGAGAAACTGGAAGCTCTTGTTTTTGGATAAATACATAGTCAGATACAAGCAGTGAAAATGTTTTTAGTTCCTTCAGTCTTGTGTAGGTGTCAGGCATACTTTTATCAACCCGAGGAGAAGTTGGGGACAATAATTTATAAAGATCTGAAGGACTTTACCTGGGAGGGAAACATAGCAAGAGTTAATTGGGATAAGTTGTTCCTTCCAATAGAATAAAGTGATTCAGGTTTACTTTATTTGAAGGGACATTTTATAGCAACACAGTTAAGGCATATATACATACCACAAGCAGAAGGTTATAATTCAAAGTGGAAAGGGATGATGAAGTAGCAAGGCTGAAGTTCAAGAAATATATATATATATATATATATATATATATATATATATATAAATATACATATATATATATATATATATATATATATATATACACACACACACACACACACACACACACACACACACACACACACACAAACACACACACACACACACACATATAAAGAGAGAGAGAGTGGGATTTTGGATGCAGATCCTTAAGCAGAATAATAACAACCATAGAGAATATTATAGTAAGAGAAATTATTCTAAGAACTAAGCCAAAAAGGGAATGGAGAAAGGCAGGGGTGGCCCATGCTACTGGACTGCCAGACTGCAGCCCCCCCCAGCTGTAAAATAAGAAAGAAAGTAAAATAAAATAATAAAATACAAAGAAAAGAAAAGATTGCAAGTAGCAGACCTTCGCACATGTGCACTAGCAGCATTTCTGATATCCAGACTGCTGCTGAGACAGTCTGGAGCATGCACAGACTGTCTCAGCAGCAGTCTGGATTAAGAAGCATTCACGTGCAGAGATCCCAGAAGTCTATGCAGTTGTAACTGCATAGACTGTCACTAGAAAGGGATCGGACTCAGACTGCAACGTCAGCAGGCTGGGAGTCTCATCAGGGAAGGACATCTCGCGGGCTTGTACTGCTCCAATGAACAAAGCTGTGGTAGAAGGATTTAGTGCTGCAATGAATGGACCTGTCCCAGGTAGTGTGTGTGTGTAATGCCCCAGGTGCTAGGTAGAGAATAAGGCTTGAACCCTGTACCTTGGGCCCAGGTGGCAAGAGCCTGAATTCCCTACCCACCACAACTTGTAAAAATGTTGCAGATTTTTCCCTCATACTTGTTCTGTTCCTCATAAAATCTGTGGTTCCTGTATTTTTGTGTCCTTGCAAAGCCAGTAGTGCATTGGTGCAGTGGTAGCATTGTTGCCTGACAGCTACATGTTCTCTGGTTTGATTCTTGGCTGGGGTGCCTTACCTTCTGTGTGGAGTCTGTATGCCCTCCCTGTTTTTGTTTCCTCTAGTGTCCTCCCATCTTACAAAGTCATGTGTCTGTCTGGAGTGTTTCTCCCTGGGCCTCTGCTAAAAATTAGCTTTTGTTCCAAGTCAAACTTTCCTGGTTAACAAATGTTAAAAATGACATGCATTTGAATATCAGACTTCATATTCTTCAGAAAGTGCATGGTAACATAAAAGCTTTTATTCTAGCAATCTAAGTGTATAAGATGGTTATTTGAAACTTGTCACTAATTTTGGGACTATATTCCCCCATTATTGGCTTCATCCAGGTTTTGTGCTAAGGTTGAGAGCTATGGTAAGAACTGAATTCACTGAATATGTTTGCGGGCTATATTCCCCCATTACTGGCTTTGTCTGTGTGTTTATTGCTAAGAGGTTGAGAGCTATGGTGAGAACTGAATTCACTGAATGTTTGGGGGCTGTATTCACCCATTATTGGCTTTGTTCAGGTGTTTTGTGCTAAGAGGTTGACAGCTGTGCTATGGTGAGAACTGAATTCACTAAATGGTAGCCATTTAAGTTTCCGTCTCTTTCACAAAACAGCTGATATGGCATAGTGATATGTTGCTCTGATTGTTTTGCACAGGGTCCTGGGTTTAAGGCTTGGCAGTGAAATGTATGGTGGTAACACAGCATTTTATTCTAGCAACTTTCCAACATTATACAAGCAATGTTTAAAATGTGCCCCTGGTTTTTGGGCTTTTGTCCCCCCCCCCCCCCCACAAAAAACTTTGGCTTTTTCCAGATTTCTTTGTGCTGCAAAGTTCAGAGATACAACTGAGTGAGTAGATTTTACAAGGAGCTGAGAGCTGCAGTGGAGCAAAAGTTTAGTGTTGCTTATGCTGAGTCTGCTTGCTTTGTTAATAGCACAACATGTAGTATATTTGCTTTTGATGCAGAAGGCTGTGGGTTCTACTCCCACAGTAGATAGATGCATTGCTGATACTGTACTGTGTTACAAAAGGGGTGGATGCTGCACTCCTTTTTGGCAAAGATACCTAGTAACTATGAACCTGTTCTCAGTTTGCCATCCATTCCCTATTGCAATATTGCTAGCTTATCACTTTTTTAGTGTAAGATAGGCAATTTATTCCTCAAGGGTAACAGGCACTTTATTTGTAGATGAAACAATGAAATACAAAGTTGTTTGCTAGCAGCAACCTCTTCATTAGTTACAGATCTCTTTAATGTGGAATTATTTAGATGACTTTTACTTCTTCAGAGATTGTGCATATGTACTGATACTGGTGGACTGTAGAAGTTTGAGTAGACTTTTATGATGGAAATGTTCTGAATTGGGTAGTTTTGTCATTACTGGTGCATGCATTTTGTTTCATTGTTTACTGGAAAAATTTCAAAACAATAAATTTAAAACACCCGCTAAAACTGCACTGTATTGTTCAAGGAATATAATTTAATACAATCAGGAAAGTGTATGAAAGAGCATGTGTATGTTTTGTGTGCAAGGGGCCTGTGATTTGAAAACAGCCCAAACCTAAAGTTAATCTGCCACTGGCAAAATGTATTTTCTTTGAATGTGGGTTTCAATGCTGATTCAGTGATTGTGAGTTTTCAAGGGCAGAGAAGTTTTAATGCTAAGTCTGTTCTCATTGTGAGACTGCATTGCTTTGTTTAGCAGATATGATATCTATTAGTGTTTGCACTGTAAAATGCAAAATAAAACTTTTAAATGAAGTCCAAATCATTGCAGAAGTAAAGCAGTATGCACATTAGTGTCTATGGTAAATGGGGTGAAATAGCCAAGCAATGGTTCATTGGAATGGCTGTAGGGGGGGAAGCTCCATTCGACCATGATTTTGTGAAGGGGGAAGGGCAGCAAACTCAAAGACAGCCCCGGCTGAACTATACCTCTCAACTGTCCAGATTTTTGCAGAATGAATAGATTTTTGCTTCTTATTTTTCGTTTGTTCCTCATAAAATTTGTGGTTTTCTTTCAAATCATTTAGGAATGAAGTCACTAAATAATGACAGACACTGAGTTTCAGACTTCATAACCTTCAGAAAAATGCATGCTAAAGCAAGACCTGTTATTCGATCAACTGTCTCAGTTTATACAAGAGCAATTTTTAGTACTGTTTATATGTTCCCCTCATATATTTGGCCTTGTCCAGATTTCCTGCATTAACAGGTTGAGAGGTACATGCAAATAAATTGCTTTATAGAATTAGACATATCTAAACCTCTCAACTGTCCCCAATTTTGAATCAAAATGTTGCTCTTCCCCTAATAATCCCTCCACAAAATGACAATTTTGGAAGAAAACATGGAGGGTTTACAATTAATAAATAACTGTAATAATCAGTTATAGATTACTTTTATTTCAGAAATGCATGTAGATTCTTTTATTTTGTCAGCTGCTCAAGTTAGTAGTACTAATATTAAAAAGTGTCCCTTCTTTGACAGGTTCCCAGCTGTATTGTGTGGCTATTTTATATTTTTGAATCACATTTTTGGTCCATTTTTTCATAAAATTGTGGGGTTTTTTGGCAAATTAGTGGCAAATTATTAAAGACTGAAGTTAGAAAATAATGACAGACATTTCAGTTTCAGATTTCATACCCTTCAGAAAATTCATACTAATGCAAGACCTACTATTCTATTATCTTTCTAAGTTTATAAGAGCAATATTTAAAAATTGTCCTTATTTTTGGGCCTTTGTCCCACTTCTATGTATGGCTTTGTCCAGATTTCTTGCTCTGAAGTTTTGAGGTATGACAAATGTGTCAGGGCCATCGCAGTCAGCCAGAGACATTTCAAATTGTGACATACTTGTTGCACCCCACTCCCCCATGTAGTGACTCTGGATGTGTCCAAGCAAGGCAAGGAGCAGTTATGCAGTGTAAATGTGCAGAATATCCCCCCATCCAAGGTAGACACAAGTATTACAATGGCTTTTCATCTGTCCTTGATTTTGAAGAATGTTCTGGTTTCTGTCATATTTTATACTGTTGATTTATGCTTATTATTATTCAGAAAGTGCCTGTTTCTCTGTGTTTAAGTAGCAGTGCTTTAATGACCATCTGGTAAGCTTGTCTGAGATTGTAAGATGCAAGTAAGTTTTAATAAACATACTGTTAAAGAATTGCCAACATTGAAAGCATTTCTGTTGTTACCATGCAGAGAATACTTACATGACTAGATAACATATAAGCCTTGGGTATTGAAATGCATATGACAGTATTTGTAATAAAGGACAGGATTACATTATTTTAAGAGCTCATTACAGGCTTTACCTGCAAACTAAACAGAATGCCAATCTATCATGTGTGGTCCATATCCTGTGCAGTAATCCTTTAAGCAATGTATGTTGAGCATGTTTCCTTTTCATTTTTTACTTTGATCATGTTTTCCCCATGAAACAAGTAGATAGTTGTTGTCAGGCAGCAGGTCTTTTTTGGATAAGAAACATTTTTACAAGTGGGGGTATCACAGAGATTGCTACTTTCAGCATGTTACATGGTACTTTAATAAAGCTGAATATAAATTATAATTAGAACTGCAGTGCAAGGAAAAGTGGTTTGAGTTGAGTGCTGCTTGTTTTTCTTATACTTGATTTTGACTAGCATTCCAGTAATGTATTTAAAAAGTAATTTATTTTTTCATGCCTCACGACCTTTTTGTTTCCATCTAGATATTAAGTACGCTGTCATGCAGCCAATGGATTGAAATACGTTTTTTCTTTTACACTTCATTTTGTCTTGATTGGACTCTCATAATGATGGTTTGGCACCCAGGGCAGAGTATTTAATTAAAGTTACAGTTTTTGTGGTTTTGAGCATAGCTCCTCCCCTTTCTAGTTGGTCACACCCATTCCCATTGACCCCACCCATTCAGCTGTCTCCTGCAGCCCCCCCCCCTTTGATTTGAAGTCACCAGCTGCCACTGGAGAAAGGAGATTTTGCCACTAGGGACAAATGTAAGTAGAGTTACAGAAAATAGGAAAGGGGGAGCTGGAATTTACTGGAGAGGTCTGGCAAAGGAACCAAGACATTGGTTGCAAATAACACAAGCAGGGATAGTAATAGAGTGGGATGAGACCAAGAAGACATCTGGATTGCAGGCCAGAAACTGCCCTCCCTAACAGGGCTTGATCTCACAGTACAGACAAACAGAAAGGGATAAGGGAATTTTAAGTGAAAAAACTGCTTTGGTAGAGCTTTTAACTGAATCTAGAGCAAAAACAGATGGTAAAAAGGGATAATTAGGAGAGTGTATAAAATATTGCACGCTAACTATAAAAATCTATCAGAGGAGATTAGAGAAGATTGGGAAGAAAGACTGAAAAAGAAATTTACAAGAAAAAAACGGGAAGACATACGTATGGCTACCAAGTATGCATACAAGTCCAGAAGTGTTTGCATAAGTATTTTACACCCTAAGCAGATTTCAAAGATTTTTTCCGCATGTGGACAGCATATATTAGAGGTGTGATGGAGAAGAAACTGGTAACTCAGAAAATATGTTCTGCAGGTTTAATGAGTTGGCAGAGTACTTTGTAGGGAATTTTTTAAATGTATTAGAAATATTGTGCAGGCAAATGACATTAAGTAAGGAAAAGATTCTTTGGAGTTGAGAAACATGATTTGAACTGCCTATACATAATAACTCCTTATTAGGTTTAATTATATTGGCTGCCAAAAAAAGCAATTACTAGAAAATGAAAATCAAAGTCTACACCAACTGTATTTGGGGTACTGAATATTATAAAAAGGGTAAAATAAATGGAAGAAGGATCTTTAGAAAGGGGAAGGAGCAAATTACATAGGAGTAAATGGAAATAGTGGAAACAATATATGCATAATAATGTTCAAGAGGTGGAGGAGTGAGATTTAAGGGAAGCAAGGAACTGAGCAATGTATGTAATGTAGGAGTGAATAATGACTGTTAAAAATAATTCAAATGTATATGTAATGTATAATGCATGAATATGAAAAATTATACTTTGGTTTGCATTTTTTTCTATTAATGCATGTATGTGTGCCTTTGTCTTAAGTAACAATTTAATAATGGTGTTTAAAAGTTAAAAAAAAAAAGAAGCACAGCAGAAAAACAAAACTCTTGTCAGGTAAATGAGCACACACCAGTTAACTGCAGTCAGTATTATAATGAAAATGGTTTGTTACATGTGTTTCTCAGTTTCCAACAGCTCATTACAGCAAACTGCATTCAGTACTCAGTCACTTTACTGCCATTCCAGTTAGTTTCTAGCATTCTAGACCATCACCGTACAGGACAACGCACGATACACCTTCCAAACCATGGCTTCACAAATTCCATAACACTACCTCAAATAGTTTAAGCATTTGGCAGAAAAGGAAGATTGAGGAACTGTTGTTTGGCAATTCTTAGATCAAACTGCTCACATTCTCAATTGTGGGCAAAGATAGATAAAGTTAAATTTTAAAGATGAAATAATAATAGCGAACTATGGCTTTGCAGAGCTAATATTTGAGGTATTAAAATGCAACTTCTCAGCCTTTACCATTGACTCCAATAACTTTATTTCACAAAAGCTCAGTCCCTTACAGCCCTTCCAGTAACCAGGCTGTAGGTTACACTTCATAGCTACACGCCTCCACTAGGCTTTCATTCTAACTCTACACAAATTCTTCACCTGATCTTCCTTCAGGGTCGCATCCAACATACACCTCAAATGGACTACCCAACTCCAGGAATTACACATCTTCAGGTACAACCTGTGCTCCAACCCATGACAATCCCACCTGAAGAGCTACTTCCTGCTTTCAGGCTATTACCTTTCATACAACGCTAATAGACAATTAGAGCTATCACTACCCTATCTAATGATAATTGCCTCAATAATTACAATGATAATTAACATAAGTTACAGCTTACAAACTTTTATAAACACATTCCACTACTTCCATAGACAAGATGTTACAACATCTTAAGAGAAGCCAGAGGGTACTCACATAATCCTGCTGGAAACAGTGGGGATTGGGGGTTGGCATAATGGCTAAGTTTGTTTACCTCATAGACACAAGTTACAGGGTACGATTCTCACCTTTGAGAGAAACTGGGTTAAGCTTAAAATGGCCTGCAAGGGTAGCTAGCCTAATACTTACCCTATGAACCTATGGATGCATCTGAAGGATGCATTTTGGTGAAAAGCTAAGACATGCAGCAACAGTTTGAGACAAGTACTCTAGAACAACTAGAACAGGAGTTGAAAAGTGATCAAAGCCCCTTTTGGTTGCCCATACTGCAAATCTATGCCAATTACCTTTACAAGTTTTCCCTCATGTATGGTATTTTGGCAAAGATAAGCATTTGATGACTCTGGAAAAGTAAGTGGCATCTCTGGTCATCACTGGAAGTGAAGAAACCAAGTGGTTATCCTGAGGGAATGAAGGTCCGGGTAAGGCTTCATGGATGGATGACTGAATGGGGTGCTGAAGAGTTTCAAATGTAAAGATTTCTCCATAAGCTGAACTTGGCGAGACCAAAAGGGAGGTATGAGAATGATTTTGGACTTTTTGGCAATGGCTTTACAGAAGAACTTGGGGATTGTTGGGAAAGGAGGAAATTGATACAGTAGCCCAGACGGCCAATTCCTGACTTGAGTGTGCCCCAGAAAGAGGAGGAGAGAAAAGATGTTAAGTTGTCTATCTCGCCTTCATTCTTGCTGGTTGGGTTCGGAGCCAATCCTTGGCTCTGACTCGGCCATCTTCAAAAGCTCGAGAGCTGCTTACCGGCTCGAGGCCCCCTCCTATATCCCATGATGCCTGGCGCTAAATACCCAGATCTTGTTTGCCGCTTCTGCTACGAGGTTGCGTTTACTGGCTCAGGTCGTAATTTTCACTTTGTTCATATATTTAGGACTTTTTTGTACTTGTTAAGTATACTTTTATTGTTATAGCTCAGAGTAGATTCTATAGCAGTTTGTTAGTGTTTATCCCCCCTTCTAAACTTGTTTTCAGCTTAGAGTTTTTCCTTTCCCTCCCCCACCCCTGTTTACCTTTCAAAGTAAGCCGTTTTAGTTAGAGGCTTATCATTGTTTTATTTTTAAGGTAGACAAAAGTTTTTTTTTTAGTAAATTGTGGTAGCTTGTAGGTCTTATATTATTATAGTGTGTGTGTGTGCTGTTAGGGTGTGGTAACTTGTGTGAATTGTATGTATTTTTTTTCAGTTACCTACTCTCCACTCTACTTGTTATTTGTATTTGATATTGCTTTACAGGAATGTCTAAAGACACAAAAGTGTCGGGATTCAAGAAGTGTGACTCATGCTGTCAGAAAATGTCTCTGCCAGATGGTCACACTTCTTGTGTCTACTGCCTGGGCTCCCTACACCTGCAGGACTCTTACTCGGTGTGTCACACCTTTAGTCCAAGAGTCCTGTAGGAGCGTAGGAATAAGCTTATCCTGAGGGGTTTGCTTAAACCTGAAGGATCACCGGCCAAGACTCAGTCAGTGAAACCTTCTAGGCCATCGAAGCCGTCGGCTCCCAGCTCGGTATGGCTTCTGCTTCAACTTCGGTTCTGGCTGGAACCGAAGTACCTATCTCTACGTCAACTTCGGCTCCGACTGGAGCCGAAGTACCTATCTCTCAATCGGCTCCGACTCTTCCGTCGGAACCGTCATGGAGTCGGAAACGCTCCAGGTCACCATCATTGGAGTCGATACACTCGGCTCCAGGGTCACCCTTATTGCAATCTGAGCAGAGTCATCGATCCCACTCTTCTCGGTCGTCTAGGCTATCTGACCATGATTTGGAGAGAGTGGTGAGCAAGCTTTTAAAGTCGTAAGCCCTGGCAAAAATGCTATCCAGTCCCCCTTACCAGGGTTCAGCTCTACCTTTTTCTCCAATAGTTCCTCCTTCGACTCATCCCTTGAGTTCGGAGCCGGAGCATGCTGTGGCTGGAACCGTGGGTCGGTCGGCAACGATACCTCTCCTTTCAGTGCCGTCGTCAGCTCCGATCTCTTCCATGGTGCCGTCCTTGGAGGGATCTGAGCGCCGGGACTCCCTCGTCGGCTCCGAGGGGGCGAGTGGCATCGGACCCTTGTCCGACCCCGTTCTCCCTCTCAGAGCTTCGACGGAGGTGAGTTTGGCTCCTACATCGGCTTCGCAGCCATCCCTCTTGGTGCCGGGAAGGATTCCGGTCTCTTCTATGGCATCGGGAAGGGGCGCCTTCGAGGTCATGAGGAGTGTGCTGGCATCTGAGTCAGCCTCAAGGTTGGCCTCATCGGCTCCTCCCCCCATGGTGCCTGCTCCTGCCTCTGCCCCTCCTCCAGACCCCAAGCGTGGGGAACAAGCACTGCAGGGCATCCCATTGGGTGTGTCTTCCTCTTCCGAGGCCTCCCCTGTTCATTCAGAGGAGCCCCCTCGAAAGAGAAAATGCAAGAGGAAGCATGTTGACTCCCCTGAGTCTGTCACTTCAGATACCGATTTGGAGGAGTCGGAAGGGTCCCCAAGATCCCCCTCTGAGGACATCTCCTTCTCAGACATCCTTGAAATCCTTAGGCAGAGGGGGAACTGGACTACCCTTAACCCTTCTGAGGATGAGTCGGTATTCCTGGACGCGTTTGGTTCCCGACCCTCCACCTCCTGGGTGTCTCCGCCTTTCGATCCACTGATGTCGGTGGTGGCTCGAAAAGCGTGGTCAGCTCCAGACACAATGGAACCAGCTCCCCATAGGCCCACAAAATTCAACACCGCCCCTCAGGACAAGCAATTTCTGACCAAGGGTGTTCCCGTTGATGCCATGGTGGTAGCAGCGGCCACTAAAAAGGAGATGGCTGAAACTTCTTCATCTGTCCATCCCCCTAATAAGGAATCTAGGATGATGGACAGATATGGGAAGCGGATGTTTTCCTCAGCGACCTTTTCCATGAGGTCTCTGAACTATTTGTGCCATTTTACTCACCTTCAAAGGGATCTCCTTAAAGATTTAGGAGATACCCTTCAAGATCCATCAGCTGCGGGGGCTCAGGCTAAGATTGCCTCCCAGCTGTCGACTCTAAATTCTGTAGTAAACTCCTCCATGCGGCTCATCTCTTATGCAGCTGATGGAGCGAGTAGGGCCGCAGGCATAGATGTGGCTTTGAGGAGACACGCTTGGATGCGGTTATGCAACTTTGCGGAACCCTTTAAGGCGTCTTTCACCAACACCCCCTTTGATGGTTCTGCTCTGTTTGGACCACAGGTGAAGGATACCCTTACCAGGTGTGAGCAGGAAGGCAAGACTCTCTCTGCCATTGGAGTCCTTTTTTCCACTCCTTCAAGACCGTATCCCAAGGGTCAGAAGAGTGGGAAGATGTGGTTCCGGAAATCCCAGGGAGCTGTGCCTGACACACATGGAGAGTTCCCCTCCAGGGGCAGAGGAGGGAACAACAATAGATGCTGCCCTAGGGGCAGGGGGGGGGTCCGCAAAATCAGGGCCAAAGAGAATCCTTCTCTGACAAGCCCTTCCAGCATCCCTGAAGTGCTGCCCGGCTGTCCACCTTCGGAGGCAGTCGGGGGAAGATTACCGCTGTACCCAGAAGCCTGGCAAAGTATAACAAAAGACAAATGGGTACTTTCTATCATATCCAAAGGCTACAAAATCCCCTTCTTTTGCACTCCCTACATTCCCAACAAATCCCTTCCAGATGTTCCACCCAATCTAAGGGATCAAGCAGTTCAAGAAATTTCAAAACTGCTAAGAAAAAGAGCCATCCAGTCAGTCCCAGCAGACCAACAAGGATCCGGAATTTACTCAAGGTTCTTTTTGGTACCAAAAAAGACAGGGGATTGGAGACCCATTCTGGATCTCAGCAGACTAAACAGGTTTGTTCAAAGAACGAAGTTCCGGATGGTCACGCTACAGTCCATTTTACCCTTTCTGGGTCAGGACAATTGGATGTGCTCCATAGATCTTCAGGATGCTCCAGAAGATTCCTCCGCTTCCAGCTGGGAGCCAGTCATTATCAGTTCAGAGCGCTGCCTTTTGGTCTCACTACAGCCCCCAGGGTGTTCACCAAATGTTTGGCAGTAGTCACCGCTCACTTGAGATGGCAACGATTCCAGGTGTTTCCATATTTAGACGACTGGCTCCTTACTGCAACCACCAGGCATCGCCTGCTGCTAGCCAGAGACTACACCATCCAAACGTGCTCCACTCTAGGCATCACAATAAATTTCGAAACGTCTGCATTGTCGCCTTGTCAATCTATCCCCTTTATAGGCGCAAACTTAAACACAAAGGACATGTCAGCGACTCTACCAGTAGACAGAGTGTTAGCCATTCGACGACATGTGCAGGTCTTATTAGGATGCAAAAAGATTCAGGCCAGATTTGTCTTAAAAACATTGGGTTTCATGGCAGCAGCTATAATACTAGTCCCCCTCGCATGCTTTCATATGAGGATTCTTCAGTGGATGCTGTTCACACAATGGTCTTTCCAGCAACTCCCGATGTCTCACAGGATAATGATCACACAGTCATGCAAAAACCAACTTGTTTGGTGGATGGATTCCCCATCATTACACCAGGGCAGACCATTCGTTCTTCCTCCCCCAGTAGCTACGGTGACCACGGACGCCCCCCTGATCGGGTGGGGGGGCATTATCAGGGCAGAACAGTCCAAGGCACCTGGCAGCCTCACGAGTACCATTGCATATCAATGTCTTGGAGATGAGGGCCGTGCTTTTAGCATTGCAAGCTCTTCAGAACTCTCTTCCCACCAGGACCATTGCAATTCAAACAGACAATATGTCAGTGGTATGGTACATAAACAAGCAGGGCGAAACCAAGTCATACCCCTTATGTCGAGAAGCACTCAGACTTTGGCAGTGGGCGATCTCTTCCCAATGGTTTCTGATAGCAACGCACATCCCTGGGAAGTCCAACGTTATAGCAGACAGGCTCAGCAGAGCAATTCTCATGCCTCACGTGTGGTCTCTCAATCAGACTGTGATGGACAGAATCTCCGCAAATGGGGTCAACCTTGCTGCAACCTTTTTGCCACCCCCTTCAACAGCAAGTGCAACAATTTTTTCTCTCTCCTACCTCTTCCCGGATACCTCCCCAGAGACGCTCTAGTTCACGATTGGCCCCAGGGACTTCTTTATGCATTCCTTCCATTCCCCCTGATTCCCAAACTAATTCAGAAAGCTACCACACTGGGATGCAAGATGATCCTCATTGCCCCTTACTGGCCTCGACAAATTTGGTTCCTCTTCCTGCATCATCACCTTCTGGAGCAGCCCTGGACCCAATTCCAGATCTCCTGATCCATCAATCGGGCGGGCTGCACCAATCTCTTCAATCTCTCCAGCTCACTGCTTGGTTTCTCCACTTCCGACTTTAGCCAGGCTTCCCAACATCTCCCATTCGGTGCGTGAAATCATCTTATCCTCGCATAAGTCGACCACTAGAAAGACTTATGCTATTAAGTGGAAATGTTTTTCCTTATGGGCAGAGAATAGGAATATAGATCCCTTTTCAGCCCCTGTGCATCATATTTTAGATTTTCTAGCAGAACTTTTTCGAACTGGATTCTCTTCTGCCACGATTAGAGTTCAGCTAGCTGCAATTTCAAACTTTCATACGGGCCTATCTGATTCAAGCATCATGTCCCATAAGCTTTGTAAAGCCTTTCTGAAGGGGACCACTCTACCCAGGCCCCCAGTAAGAGATCGCCCGCCTCCGTGGGATCTGAATTTGATTTTAGCTTCCCTGATACTGCCCCCCTTTGAACCAGCAGCTTCTTGTTCCTTGAAGTTTCTTTCTTGGAAAACCCTTCTTTTGGTTGCAGTTACGTCGGCCAGAAGAGTTTCTGAACTTCACGCTCTTTGTGTTCATCCTCCTTACCTAGTTTTTCACAATGATAGAGTTTCTCTTCGGATTAATCCTTCCTTTCTCCCAAAGGTTACTTCTGATTGTAATTTGAATCAGTCCATTGAACTGCCCATGTTCTTTCCGAATTATTCCTACAAGGCAGAATACAAATTACATCAGTTGGATGTCCATAGACAATTGCGCTTTTACTTGCATAGAACCAAGCAATTCAGAAAATCAGACCAGTTGTTCCTGTCTTACGCTGAAGGAAAACAAGGCATACCGGTGTCAAAAGTCACCTTATCTAGGTGGTTGTCTTCTACTATTATCTTTATATATCAGTTGAGAAATAAAGACCTTCCTGCTAAACCCAAAGGTCACTCCACCAGAGCTTAAGTACTTCTGTGGCTTTTCAGGCTAGATTGCCAATGGAAACTATTTGTGCGGCAGCTACCTGGGCTAATCCACATACCTTCATTTCACATTATAAGCTGGATGTGGCTTCCAGAAGCAGAGCTGATTTTGGTTCCACTGTTCTGAAGAGTCTGTTCCGATGAGCCACCCAGGATTGAGGTGCTAGGGACGCTGTCCCAACCAGCAAGAATGAAGGCGAGATGGACAACTTAACATTAAGAAGTTATGTACCTACCATAACGTTCCATGTTAGTTGTCTTCTTCTCGCCTTCTTTCTTGCGTCCCACCCTCCATCCCCCTATCCTAGTAGACCGAGAAGAGTTCCTTAGGCTTCTTTATCACTGGCTGAGTCTTCTCTGGCTGTTACTTCTGACTGTCAGTCTCTCCAGTAGTTTCCTGTATCCTACTACAGTTACTGTATTATCATGATTATTATTATTATGTCTGTAGTTAGGTTACCAAATGACATCTGGGTATCTAGCGCCAGGCATCATGGGATATAGGAGGGGGCCTCGAGCCAGTAAGCAGCTCTTGAGCTTTTGAAGATGTTCGAGTCGGAGCAGAGGATCGGCTCCGAACCCAACCAGCAAGAAAGAAGGCGAGAAGAAGACAACTAACATGGAATGTTATGGTAGGTACATAACTTCTTATTACTGCACTCGGAGTCGGTGAGAAATGCAAAAATATCAAAGGAAGGCTTTCCATAGTACTGGAAGATTCTCTGCTCAACTAACACTTTGGGACAACCTGTGTGGTGTCAGAAGGTAGTGAATGATCCTGTCAGTCACAAAATTGGCTTGATATGGGTTCCAATCAGAAACCAGTTCTAAAGCAAATTCCATTCTCAAACTCACATGGACTTTATGCAGACAGGATAGGATTGGGGTCCTCCCTGCCTGTGTATGTGCCAGACCATGGCCATATTGTTCAAGTGAATGACAAAAGCACTCTGCTGGATAAGATCTTGAAAGGTTTGAAGGGTAAGAAGAACTGCTATCATCTCCAACACATTAATGTGCAATATGACCTACTGAACCATACCCCTTGGACTGCTCACTGCAGACAATGACCTTCCCAATCCAGGGCCGAGGCATCCATGACAACAGGCACTGTGGGGGTGGGAAGCTGAAAAGGGTTACTCAGCGTGAGACTGGCTGCATGCATCCAGCAACTGAGCTGCATTTTGCAATATTTGAAAATGGGAAGTGAGACTGTCACAAGATCTGATACCACTGCATGCAGAGAGTCCATTGAAGAGCTCTCATGTGGAACCTGGCTTTGGGATCTAAGAAAACAGTAGCTGCCATCAATCTTAGTGCTTTGAGGCATAAATGGCCCAGTACTGAAGATCTATGTAGACCAGCATACACTATTCACTGTTCTTGGTTTCTCTCCCTTGAGACAAACTGACTCTGCAACTGACTGTGCCTAGGATGCACCCTATAAATTCAGAGTTTCTAGGGAATTCAACTGTGACTTCATAGTGCCACTGTAATACCAAAGGAATGGAATACATACTAAAAGAGTCCCACAGTTTTACGAGATGCCTCAGCACTGATGTGACCAGGGGACAAGCTGTTCAGACAGGGAAAGACATTTGTTCCCTGTAGGTTGTGGTGGGCTGCTACTACAACCACGCATTTAGTAAACACCCTTGGGACTGTGGTTTAAACAAATATCTGAAACTGTTAATGACTAGTTTCCACCTGAAACCATAGAAACCATCTTGACTCCTTGCCTATTTTGATGTGCAAGTCTGTGTCTTAGAAGTCTAACCAGCACATCCAGCCTCCCTTGGCCTGGCAAGAGAGTATCATTTGCACTGAGTCCATGTGGAATGAGACTACAGAGGTAAAATGGTTCAGACTACTTATATCTAAAACTGCATATGATCTGATTTGTTTTCTTTAGAATCCAAAAGAATCTCAAATAATATCTGGATCCATTCTGATCTGATGGTACCTGCTGCTGAATGTCTCTCTTTTGCTGAAGGGTGATGACTCCTTTTTTGGCTACTTTTCTTTGGAAGCTTGTGAAGCTAGATAAAGAAAGAGGTGGCAGCCTTGGAGGGCTGTGGAAGGGAGTTTTACACCCTTTGAATATAAGTATAGTAATCCATTTGACTACATCATGACTCACCATGCTAGAGCATGGAGAGAAAGGCTACCCATAGCTGGACAGTTAGGGGAGCCTTTTGATTCTGTTGGGATTATCCAGAAGTTGGGAAGTCTCAAAACACATTACTCTTTTTGCTTGTGGGCTGCCATCCATTTTGAAAGGCAATAAGACCATGCTACCCCAGCCCAGAATGTTGGTTCTGCTGTGGCTGTTGGGAGCTATATTTGAAACATATCTGCTCAGGATTTTTCTGGTTGCTAGCAAAGGTTCTCTGGAGTGCCTTAAAGAACAGTTATCATACTTTTTCTTTCTTTCTTGCAGCTTCTCTGTGACCTCTGTCTCAAAATATTCACAACCACTGAAAAGGACATTAATAAAGTATGCTTTGAAATTCTCATATAAATCTGTCAACTGTAGCAAGGCATGGTGGTGAATCATAATGCTGGCAATCACTCTTCTAGCTAATCCAACCACAGCATTGTGAGCAAGATAGATGAATGGCTAGAAATTAAAACCATATCTGCAGCCTGGGAATTTAGTTTTGTCTTCAGTCTTTCCTCATCCATTGGCAATGGTTTCAGTAAATGTCTGGAGTTCATCTGCCAAGATCCTACTGGACTCATGTAGGACAGATGGTGCCGTAGATTTATATCACTCACCAAGAAGAAAACACCATGGCCACACCATCTTAAAGGTCAACTGGTTTACTGTTCCTTAGAGAACCAGTCCCCTCCTAGGCTCCATGATCTTCAAACTCATCCACACAGACCACCCTCCAAGCTCAGATCCCTCTCCTCCTCCACTCACAACTGCCATACCCCACACACGAAACTACTAGTCACAAAACATGTCTTATTTTTAGGCCTCAAAATCTAGGAATCCATGCCATAACAACTTAATATTTTCATAATCAAATAAATAAATAATATTTACTATTTTCATATATAAACTTCAGTCATACCTCTCAACCTCTTAGAGCAACAAATAGGAACAAAGCCTAAAATGATGGGGGAGACAAATAGGAACAGATTTTAAATATTACTCTTAAAAAGTTGACAGAATAAAAGGTTTTGCATTAGCATTCATTTTCTGAAGGATGTGGAGTCTTAAACTCAAATGTTTGTCATTATTTAATGACTTCAATCCTCAGCTATTTGCCAGCAGAATACAGATTTTAGGAGGAACACATCAAAAATATGAGGCAAAAATCTGGACATTCTGCGAAAATCCATACAGTTGAGAGGTACACCTTCCACTATCATATAATATGATTATTTAATCCTTATCTACTCTGCCCCATCCATAACAAAATTACAGGAAATCACTCAAAAATATTTCACTGACATTGAACTATGGCTAAAAACTTCTGTCTTATTGCTTAATGCCAAAAAAAAAATTTACGCAATTCACTCAAAAACAACACCTTAATCAGAAACACACATTTCATACTACATCAAGTCATAAAACAAAATTAGAAACCATAAGCCCATAAGCCAAACTAAACTACTCGGAGTCATAATAGATGACAACCTCAGATTTGATCACTACATACTTCATTCCATCAAGAAAACTCACCCAAAACCCAGCTCCCTCTACAGGGTCAAACACTATCTGACAAATCAAGCAAGAATTATCTAAGCAGCAACATACCTCCTTCCTTCTCTATTATATGCTTCCCCTACTCTTACAAATATCAACACTACCTATTAAACTAAACTAGCCTCCGGTTACTACAAAATAGCTAAATTTGAAACTAACCAACCTTATAAAACACACCACTGCCTTGCATTAAAACAATTAAAATGGCTTGTACTCTCAGACCGTTGACATACAAGTAATCACTGCCCAAAACCTAATGTACTCTCCGGACAAATGCCCAGCATTACAAAATATTCTACTCTACTATTCACCCACTAGAGACCTTTGCTGTAGCAATAAACTTTCACTGTGTATCAGTAAGACATTCAACACTGTTGGAGACTCTCTCTACTCTCATTATGTGTCAAAACACTGAAATGAAATCCTCACACAGTTAAAACAGACAGAAAACTTAAATGGTTTCAAAACTTTGCTTAAACAGCACCTATGCCAAACATGGCACTGTTCTTCCTGCTCCCCTGGCTAGCTTTATTCAGATTACTTTTGTCCAACTCTTATAGCAACTTTGCTTCCCAATCTTTTTGTACCTTATCACTCCTCCTCATACTTATTTCCTAAACTCTTACTTTTCCTACTTCTCTCACACCCCATCACTAACTACAATTCTTCCTCTGTCCATTTATCTTCTTGCTCACTTCCATAACTTCTCCTTTTACATCCTTCATCAATGTTTCTCCTTTAAGAGTTGCACATCAGTAATGGAACCTAGAAAAATGGATGGCTTTACTAGACAGTCCCAATCCAGAGGTGGTCAGAGGATATAGTCTGGTCTTCCTGTTACCATAGTCACCATGCCAGGGTCATTCCAAGACTCCTGGAGAGCTAAGGAAAACATCGCGTCTTCCAGGGGTACCAAACAAGACGTTGAAAAGGTAACGTGAAAGCACCTGTCTAGAATCTTCAATGGAATCAAGGGGGATGTGAGATAGCCAACTTCCCTTATTTCACATGAGTTCAAGAATTATGCCAAACTCAAGGTCATGGGGTTAATGACCCTAATCCCCCCAATCAGTATTCAGCATGGGAAATTCTAAGAGAGAGTCAGGATCTTTCCTCTTATATCTATGTTTGTTTAGACTCCTTGAAAGGAAATTGTCCAAGGAAAAGGAATCACGAGGAGATCCAGCTTTGTAACTGTGAGGTCTCTAAAGGAGTTCCATTCTTCTGGTCTGGTCTGGAAGCTGCAGAGTCACAGTGTGATGAAACCAGGACGGAGATTTGGGTGGGGTGGGGGAGTGATCATAGTGTAGGGATATTTCTGCATTGAGGCTTGCAAGCTAGGTTTCAGAGTCAACTCCCAAAACCCTAAAGTCATCAATGGGCATCAGTGCTGACAGTCTGATGTGGAACAGGGCTGACACCAACTGCAGTGCATACCCCAATGGCAAGAGGACACATGTTCCAAGGTTTTCAGCAGCACTGAAGGTATCAGTGTTAACACAGGATATCAATCCCAAGGAAAGGGGCCCAGAGACCCATCAATACCAAAGATCTGTGGACTGTTAGTGCCAGAGATACCTGGTACCAAGGCTACAGAAAACTACTTTCCTGTGTAATTGGTGTCAAAACAGAGTATGTAAATGGAGTTCATGAGTGCCATGGAAACAAAAAGGGATATGATTAATCCATGTTCACCTGGGCCTACAACAAAGCATCAATCATCCTGGAATAGTCAATATTCCCAGTAACACTTTGAAGAAAGGACATCAAATCACAAGTCTATAGGAGGAAGGCCTGGAGGAAGTTAGTGTGACCTGCTCAGTATCAGATGGGGAGGATAAACTTTGGTGTCTAGATAAAAAGGCCAAGAGTGTTCATCCCTAAAAGGAACAGCTACTTCACTGTAAGAAATCACTTCATAAGACACCCCAGCCAAAGAAAGTCTCTATGCTCCCTTTTCATTTTTTTGACAGTAGGAAATCTAAAATGTGGCAGTGTACAGCTCTGTTTACTTTTAGATGTATCCATGGATCAAAGAAAATTGGTAGATACCGAAACCCTCTCCAGTTTTGTCCTTATCCAACAATCTTTTTAAATTCAACATATTTTGGCTGTCACTAAGGTCCACTTATCAAAATATAAAACTTACATAAAGACTGCATTCTGCTATCAAATGCTGGGTCCCCCAAACAAGTCATACAAACAACAGCATTGTGGTCTTTGAGAGGTATTTTTGTCACCACAAACTGTACATTTTTTAATCCAGTATTCTCCCTACTTAAAAACTGATCCAAACACAACACTTACACACAGACTTAACCAAGGAGCTTTAGCCAAATCCAGCAAGCCTAATAATACATTCCACATAAAAAGGGGAAGAAAATGGCATGGGAACCATAACCAAAGATGAAACAAAAGAAGACATAAATGTTGAATCTTTGATTAGGTTTCTTCACAAAATAACTGACCTTGAGTGATGAAAGCTGAATTTAAAGCTGAAAATTTTTAGAGAAGAATCATTCTGAAAAGACTGAAGAGCTTAGGGCCAGTGTTGTAAGGTACATGAGCAGCAAAGAAAATCTGGAGAGGCTACAAAGCACTATTATGGGTAGATGGGAGGAACTACAGTCTGAGAAACTTGAGCGCTGACCTGATGTGAACTTGCTGCTAAGTCCAAGAGGTTAAAAAGGATGGAAGTTATCATCTTAGATGTCCTATTACCTGTTCTGTAATCACAGCACCTCCAAATAAAATCAGGAAGCAAAACAGTGAACATGGAATGAAGAAAGATGTCAAGGAAAGGATAAGGCATATGAATGTGGAGAAATGGTACAAAAAAGGAGAAGAAGGAAAAAGAAAATGGCAGTAAGCCAGGGAATAAGGGTAGGAAAAAAGCAAACAAGAGAAGAGGAAACAGCGAAAGCCAGTAAATTCTTAAAATAAGTTAACTTAATGTGGAGGAGATAGTCATGTGCTAGCAAATTGTCTCAGGCAGGTGATGACAAAATGCAACTTTACAAAAAGACAGGAGATGCCAGGAGGCAGGAGCAGCACTTCACCAGATGCAGTCCCTGATGTACCCACAATTGTTCACAAGAAATGAAACCAGCAGTGCTGTTTCTAGTGGCAGAAAAACAGAAAGGCAAATAGGCAGTAGTAGAACTTTGCATGAGACCCGAACCTAAATGGTACACAGAAAGACAGCATGATCTTCAGACTATTCTTTTTCTTCTTCATAGAAGTGACAGCAGAGAAAGTGAGGAAGGAAAAGGATGCAGAATAAGGAGGTAGGCTGAAAATCGCAAAAGGAGGATGTCACCAACACTGAACCTAGGGATCACTACTCACCAGTTAAACCTTGGCAACAATGAGAGTTGTAATAACAGCAGTTTACTGATGCACTCTGATATTGGGGGAAAGAGCGCCCAATGTTTGTTCAGTAATACAGTATGATATCAGACACTGAGGGGTGCCTATGCAGGCATGATTTAAACACAGTTTATCTTCACCTTCCCAATGTACTGACTCAGGCAAGAGGCTGATGAGAGTTTTTTTTTAAAGAAATACCAAGAACTTCTTCAATTTCAAATTCAGACTCTCAATATATCCACCACAGAGCAACAAAACATGCATACAAGCTGAAAACTTACTTTCCAGTTCATGGTAAGGGTGTGTTCTTTATTTCTGCAGTCTCGCAGGATGGCCTTCCAGCAGGGATATTCAGAGATGTCAGTACTGGCATGGTGACCCTCCTGCTGGCACAGTCGGTACCATAATACTTCATCTTCAGCAAGTACTTTCCAGGTCTTACTCACCTAAAACGATAAATGTAAAATACAGCCATTAGTCCTCTAATCCAGAAAAATAAATGATCCCTTTTCATCACTCCTTCTCTTTTCATACATTCTATCCGTGAACAATAGATATACTCCATTCATGAACTTCATTCTCTGAAAAGTGACGAGTCCCTTCATTTTTTTAAATTCCCTAAAATTACTTAACAGTATTAACAAGGTTATGTGTATTGACAGAATCATTAAAAAGGAAACAGGCATTCTGAAGGGAAAACATAAAAATTTAAATGTGCATGCATGCAGTGGAACATTAAAAAGAATATAACATAATGACTATACAACATTCTCCTCGAAAACTGTCCTACCATGGTCCAGAAAGAAGAGAAAGAAAACTACTACCACTCTGTAATAAGCATATAAGTCAGACTAAATGATTACAAACATGTTTGTAACTATGTATATCTCACACACACACACATATATATCTACATGTTAGTCAACTGTGGTTAAAGGCAACATCTGTTTTGTTAAGACTTTGGTTGACAAAACAGAAAGTTGACAGCTGTGCGAGACTACTACAGTACTGGGGTTGGGGAACATGTCCTTTCCCCAGTATTGTGCAATCTCAGAGTTAGAACATATGGAAGGTGCAAGGGGCTTGCTCCCCTGCAAAAAACTTGTTTTGTTTTTATTGCAAGCTCCAAGGCTACTTCTCAGAGCATTCACAGTTGCATGTCAATATTACTTTTTTTTTTTTCGATTATTATGTATCAATGTATGCAATGTCGATATTTCAACGTATTTTACCATACCCACATTAGGTGTATGTATTATTTATACAAATATATATATATATATATATATATATATATATATATATACACACACACTTATATAGAGACAGAGTGACAGAGTGAGAGGCAAAGAACTGTAGACACACATTAATATATGTACGTCTGTATGACTGCTTAATAAGACTAAACTCAAACAGTATGTTTCAAGATTGCAGACCTGTACATAATGTTTCTGAGATACAAATAGCAAAGGCTGTTTTAAAAAATAAGCATGCCTACTTCTGAATAATGCTGCAAACTCTTAGATAATTAACTACTTCTACCAAAAATGGAAATATGAATCAAAAAAGACATGGAAATATGAAACTGAAGCAACTTCTATAACACTTTATTCACAGCCAGCTCCTTAGCACAAAGGCAAGACGTCCATTTGTACCCACCAGTGATCCAAGCTCAGGAATAGACTCAAGTTATTGGTAAAGTTAGCCAGGGGAAGAAGACGAAGCAAATGATGGCTATCTCCTATTTCAGGGGGAGAGTCTGAGGAACCACATACCTGTGAAACTTCTGATGGAGACCAGGAGGTTCACAGGTCATCTTAAGGTAATGCGGGAGGCAGAAACAACTTCTTGACATCAGTGCACTAGCCACTCTATAAATGATGGCTACCAGGCTTTTTACTCACTACTCCCTAGCACAGCATTCTCACCCCAGGCCTAGTGTTGGCTTATTATGGAAGCAGTCTTCCCAAATAGTTGGGGGCCCACCTAGAGAAGATACAGGTCTGGGGAACCTGGTAAGCAGCAACTGGTGGAGCCAGGGGTGAGCAGGTAGATAAGTCAGGAGGAACAGCTTGAGGTTGTATGGGGCTGGAGTGGCACATAAAAAAGAAATTACTTCATTCTCTGACTACATGCTTGGTCTAGCTCAGCACTGCAGAAGAAATTAAGCCACAGCCTGTCTTGACACTCCGTGGATGTACAGCAAGAAAACCATAGAAACAATACCATCACATTATAGCACATGCACACTAAAAAACATGTGTATGCAGGCCAACTCACTCACTCATGGTGCATGGCACATACTCGTAGACATGCGTACCCCTCTAAGAGCAATTTGGAGGATCATCATTTCAACTACAGCATGTCTTTGGGATCTTACTCTCAAATCTTACTTAAGTAAAATGGAATTATTCCCCTTAAGGTACACACAGGAACAATTGTATTGGAGGCCTTTGCCTTCAGGGTCATAATTATTTATTTTATATATGTGGTTTTCACTCTGGCTTGCTGAGCATCAAACCTCCTCCTATCAGTCTTAAGTTCATTCATTCATTCATTCATTCATTCTGCTGTGCTGGGCATAGCCGGCCTTAGGGATAGGCCAACTACGCGGCTGCCTAGAGTGCCACTGTAGCAGGGGCTCTTTTCCTGTATTTATTTGGTGTAGGTAGACCAGAATGGGGACACCAGGTGGTGTGGGGGGGTGCCATGGAGCCCTTTTGCCTAGGGCACCAGTTGACCTAATGCCGCTCCTGGTACTGGGTATTCCTAGCATGAAGGGCAATATCAAACCACAGAAGTTGTCATCCAGCCAGACACTGCAGTAGTTTGCACCCTGTTCTACATCCCAGCAATTAAACTGTTTCTGCAGATGTCCTAACCCTGCCCCTAGTGGATGACTTGAGCACCCGCATCACCACAAGACATTATTTGCCCTCCCCATGCATGTGCAAGCTTCTATGCACATATTAATGAGAGCCAACCTCACTGGCTTGGGATCTCCAAGCCCTACCTCAGTGGTGCATCCAAGCCACTGCTTATATGTTGACAAACTAATCAGAAGTCACCTCTCCATCTCCCAAAACACGGAAAGAACAGGCCTGTCTCTCACCTTGGATGAACAAAAGGGGCAATGGAGTAAGATAGAGAAGTCACAGGAACAAATCACCTGGGCAAAAAAATAACTCCTCCTCCTCCTCACTGGTATTAATTCATAAGGTAGGCATTACCATCTCTCTTGTATTATACATGAAACATGCTAAAAACGTGGTTTTGCATAAAATAGCTAGCTCATTATTCTCATACTAGCTGTCTATAAATATTATCAACCTATTGCTTACCTTACAGACAGCAGTGAAAAAACAAACACAGGATGCAGCCTTTTCATTCACTGCAGGTGTTACCTTTTTTTTTTTTTTTTGGAAAAGGGACCACTGTGGACTACATGCAATCTTTAATGGCAAATAAGGATCTATGATTCAGTCAGCCCACCATTATTCTGCCTCTGCTATCACAGCAGAGGCTACAGAATATATTTTTTTCCCTTTTTCATTTCATTCAGTTTCCCAGTAATACTCCTTTTTTCTGTTGTGTATTACCATACACATTTACATGATAAATGATTAATATGACTTTAGATTCTTGTTCTACTGAATGTTCATCATCAAAGCTTACACCCTTTGGCCAAGTATAACATTTTAAATTACACTGCATTCATACGAGTCAAGTCCCCCTGCACCTCATCACATCCTTGCATCTCTGTATATTCTACCTCTGGGATCACACAATAGTGTGTGTGGAAGGGGGTAAGGATTTATCCTAATCCTCACTGCTCTGCAATCTCACTACAGTCCAGTTCAATGTTACTGTACAGGGCACCTATCATCATGTAGTTGATGAACTAGTAAATGACTACTTGTCCATGCTCCACACAACAGTGTGTGTGTGTGCACGGACATAGGACTATATTTATAAATGTCGACAATCCACATTGTCGACATTACAGTACTGAACCCATTTCATCAAAACTTGACTCCACAAGACTCTGAGATGGACTACACCAGCCGTCCTGCAGGTGGGCGAGTACCTGACTCGCAGAAGTTTAGAGATCAACAAAGAATAGTTATGTAAAATCTTACCATAATGATAGACGTCCTTCTCTTCTCTGTTGCAGTATTCTTATCATGAGAGAGCTCTCCACTGCAGGTGACCTGATGTTGACCAGTATACAAAAGTCTTTCACTACTATAGGATGTGTAGTACATTGCACGTAGGCTGCTGTCGTATGTTGGCCATAAAAGAAATATACTCAAGCATCCACCTAAGAACTGAATGACCCAGGAGGAAGCCAGCCTAAGGAAAGTAGGGTATAACCATCCAATGAAAGGAACCAAACCACCAGGGGGAAGGAGGGAGAGATTGGAATACTGCAGCAGAGAAGAGAGGACATCTATCGTTATGGTAAGATTTTACACAACTGTTCTAGGTCCTTCTGTTCATCTGTTTCAGTATTCTTAACACGTGGGAGAATACAAAAGCTTATGAAGCGAGGGTGGAGGAAGGAGCAGTAGAGCCCTCCAGGAACCCATGGAGTATGGCTCTGGCAAATCCTGCTCTGGACCTAGAAATGCCATCCAATTTGTAATGTTTAGTGAAGGTATGAACAGAAGTTCAAGTAGCTGCTTCGAGAATAGAGCTAGTGTCCAATTCCTTGAAGAAGGCCCCTGACAAGGCTACAGCCCTAGTGGAATGGGCCTTTATAGAACAGGCAAGGGTTTTCCCATGTTTCACACAGCAGAAAGAAAAAGACTTAGAAATCCAGGTAGAAATAAGTCTGCTTGGAAACAGGTAATCCCAGGGCCCTGGGATGACAGCAGGCAAAAAGCTGCTCTGATTTCCTAATGGCTTTAGTCTTGTCTAAGTAAAATCTAAGTTGTCTATGCACATCCAGGGTATGCAATACCTTCTAACTAGGACTTTGTGGAGAAGGAAAGAATGGCTTGGTTGAGTGACAATTCATTGCCTACCTTGGGCATAAAGGAAGGGTTAGTACGCAAGGACACCCTGTCTTTATGGAAAACCAAAAAGGGGGGAAGAGGCCATATTGGCCTGGAGCTCAGACACATATCTGGCTGATGTGACAGCTAAGAGAAGCACAGTCTTCCAGGAGCAATACAGCAAGGATGCTGACGAAGCTGGCTTGAATGGGAGAAAAGTCAGCTTTTCTAGCACAGAATTAAGATCCCAGGGTGGAGGAATAGGTTTCCTGGGAGGTCTAATTGAAGGACGCCTTTAAGGAATTGCTTAATCTCAAACCTGCTAGCTAGAGGGAGGGATACAGGCAGACAGGCAGAAATAGCTGATATATGGGCCTACACTGCAAAGTAGGTAAAGCCAGGATTTAGAAATTCACACAAACAGGTTAGAACAAGGGGGATTTCCAGTTTTAGTGGTTCCTGGTTTCATGAGAGACACCAAATTGAAAATCTCTTCCATTTGGCTAGGTAGTACTTCCTGGTATTGGGTTTCCTGGCCTCCTGCAGAACCCTACGCATGTCTGAAAGGAATTAAAACCCTATCACCCGTAGAGTCAGCTAGATGTTAGACAAGTGAGGATGGATGAAAGTTCCTTTGTTTTATGTGAGAAGGTCCACCCTGTGCAGTAACTTGGACTGGAGGAAGGGGGTGCAATGGGAGTCCTGGGTTTAGAGACACCTGTTTTGAAGTTCCCTCTTTAGACTGTGGATGAGAGGAACTGGAAAGTCTATAGAGTGCGAATGCTGCATCCAAAGAGACTTTAGAAACCACTGTAGTTTATTCATATGAAGTTTTGTCAGAGGGAGCATTGGGATAATGAATGCCATGAAACCCAAAACCCTGAAGAATTCCCTGGCTTAAATGTGGTGAAGGGGTAAAAGGTTTCTGAAACAGGACTGGAGGACCATTGCCTTTTGAAGAAGGAAAGATACTCTCATGAGGTTTGTCTGAATCCTGCACCCCAGGAAGATATGATCCTGAGAGGGGCAGAGAATCAATTTTGTGTAGTTTATGGTGAATCCCAGGCATTGTAGAAGAAAACCTGCACAGACAATGTTTCTCTCTAGGAACTCTGGGAAAGCTACCATAAAGAAAAGATCATCTAGGTAGGGGGAAAATATGGATGCCCTGAAGTCTGCAATAGGCAATCACAGGAGCTAGACATTTTGTAAACAAACCTGGTGTGGTGGAAAGTCCAAACGACAAAGCAGAGAACTGAAAATTCCAGGAAGCCACAGAGAAACAAAAAAACTTTCTGCATTTGGGGTGTATGGGAATGTGTAGATACATGCCTTTGACAGCCAGGGTGTCTAAGAAAGCTTGTGGCAGAACTAAATGGAACAAGGTTTGAAGAATTAACATACACAAGGAAGATAACTTCAGAAAGGTGTTGAGATGAGACAAATTTAAGATGGGCCTCCAAAGGTCATCCTATCCAGGTGACAGGAACATTCTGGAGTAGAATCTTCTTCCTTTTTGACATTAAGGAACTTCCTGAATGGTTCCTTGTCTCCATAGGTCTAGAAGTGCCTCTGGAAAAGAGGATAGTTGTTCCTTTGGTGGCTGTGGAGTGCCTCTGAAAGAAGGCAGGGAGTCCAACACCAGAAAGTACCCTTTTTGAATGATGGAGAGAACCCAGGAGTCTTCAGTTATGCTTTCCCAGACTGGCAGGGACAGAGAGAGACAATGGGAAAAAGGAATATGAGTGGGGTTAGTTGGACAGTCAGAGAGACCTAGGCTTGTCTGGAAAGGAATGCCTCTGAGCCAGAGTTGCAGGGGCAGTCCTGGACTGCTGAGGTCTCCTACCATCCTTTTTTGATTTAGGTGGAGGAGGCAGGAATGCCTATGTACAAAGGCAGTTTTTATTGGGTAATTTCTCTGGAATTTAGGCACTGAGGAAAAAAACGATGTGCTTCAATTCTTGCATCTCTTTTCCTGCAGATATTTAAATAAACTAGATGCTGTAGGACCAAATAAGGTGGAATTGTCCAAAGGGGCATCCATAAGCTTGGATTTAATATCCTCTGGTAATGGCTGGAGTCTTAACCAGGAGAATCTCATTAAGACAGAGCCAGAAGCAGCTGCCCTGGCAGAGGCCTCTGCAGCATCACAGTTGCATTTGATGAAGTGCTGGCCTTCCTGTGAGGAAGGTCTCAGCAGGGATGCAGTCAAAGTCTTAGTGTCGCAGTCAGGTAAATCTGAAATTACCTGAGACAGTTGGGAAAGAAGGTCTAAGGCAAATTTGGTCATGTGTGTCTTGACAATTTATGGCTCTAAATGCCACGGTGGCAGAAGTATACACTTTCTTGCCTAGTCTTTCCAGGTTCCTTCTGTTCTTATCAGAAGGAAGGAGAGAGGTTGAACGCAGTAACCTGGATGGTTTGTCTGAAGCTACTGAAATCATAGATGGATCTGCTGAAAGGCATTTAAACAAAAACTTACAGTCCTCTGGGACCTTGTAAAACCAGTCAGGCTTCTTAGGAGCAGGAGGCAAGGTGTCTGGGGCCTTGGAAGCAGAGGCGAAGGCATCCAGAAAAGCAGGTAACACAGGAGGAATAATTGAAGGACTGGGTGATTCCACCTGCAGAAGGTCATAGCACCTCATTTATATTTCAGATACCGAGTGCTATCCCATTTGAAAAGTTCTCTCATTTTCACTAAGGTCTCACCAAAGGAGAGTTCTTCCATGGATGAGTCTCTTCAATTGGAGTCCTCCTCTAGGGAAGCAAAATCTAGAGAGGAGGAGATCTGTGAGGAGTAGGCTAGGGATTCCTCTTCATCTGAGGAAACCTCCTCCCTAACTATTTTTTGTGCTGATGCTCTGCATGGTGGTGCAGGGATAGATCTCCCAGAGGGGGGCTTAAGGACCACAAGGGCCTTGAAAAGTCCTTTGGTGAACTATTCCCAGTCACTAGTAGGTTCCTTAGGAGGGGACAAATGTTTTTTTTTTCTTTTTTCTTTTGATGCAAGTCTGCCAGACTTAGGCCTACATTCAATGGCATCTGAGTGGATTTCCTCTCACACCAGGATCTGAGGTATCCCTGTAAGGCCTTCGGTTATTATGAGCCTCGGTTCCCCTTGTACATCCTGGACGGATGCCTGCTCAACCTTTGAGGACGTGCCAGCGGTTGGATCCAGGGTGACCTCAACATCGGGCTAGGCCTATGATCTGGAACCAGGAACTGGACGCATCTCCGGGCTCTCATCCTCATCGGGAGATATGTCCATATGAACAGGCACAGCAGCAGCTTCAGGCCTTGGCTTTTTCTCCTTCGGCTTAGTGGCAGACTTGCCCTCAGGCTGAGAAGATCAATCCACCCTGCTTTGCACTAATAACTCTAAGCACTGGTTTTCCAAGTAAATGGCTAAGGAGGAAAGCCTACTTCTAAGGATCTTGGGTATAAAGGCCTGGCAAATGGGACCAGATCTGTGATCGTGGGTAGGCCCTATACAGAACAGACACTGTAAATGGCTATCCTTATGTGGAATTTGTCTTCAACACTGCCATTTGCCTTTTTTGGATGACAAGAACCCTACCACTACACAGTGGTAAAAGAAAACAGATTTTCCCAATGGGGCACTTATCTGAAAATTCACAGAAAACAGCAAACGGCTCAGACAGCAGACCGACGTTCAATGTGGAGGATGGACTGGTGGTAGAGAAGTCCTGAGGTAGATGCATGCATATGTCACTTTTATGACCGCCATACGACAGCAGCCTACGTGCAACGTATCACGCATCCTACAGTGTTGAAAGACTTTTATACATTGGCTGACTTTGGGTCATCTGCAGTGGAAAGCTTCCTCATGTTTAGAATACTGCAACAGATGAACAGAAGGCCATCACAAGTTTCAACCAAATCAAACAATCAATCAATCAGTACATTTAACTGCTATCCTCTCTATATTACAATAATATATTTGTGTGTGTGTGTGTGTGTGTGTGTGTGTGTGTGTGTGTGTGTGTGTGTGTGTGTGTGTGTGTGTGTGTGTGTGTGTGTGTGTGTGTGTGTGTGAGACACACACACACACACACACACACACACACACACACACACACACACACACACACACACACACACACACACAGACAAAAAGCACATGGTGCACATTCACTCAAGAAGCTCCCCAACTGTTTAGACCCCAGCACTGCTATTATTCCCTTGGTGCTGCTGTTATATAACTCTGACATATACTCATTTGATGATCTCTTACCTGGTCTTTGTTTACATATATATTCTCTGAAAAATACTTAGATATAGTACTGTGCCAGTTTTAGCCACCATAATGCTCTCCCCTGCAAGGTACTGAAAGGTGTGCTGCTTTCTGAGGAACATACCTGCTGAAGCAGATGCATATCAAAATTATTACGGCTGCAGGATTCCAGTATGATAATGGGATTTCTTCTAGTGGAGGACTACAATCTTCAGAGTTTTTCTCTTAGAAATCCAAGACTGCTTTCCTGTGCTACGGCCATTACTGGGTACAGTGGCTACAAAAGAGAACTGCACACATGCTCACATCAACCTTTTTTGTCTCTATGGTATCATCATCATCATCATGCCACTTAGGCTGCTTTTCCCAGCAGTACATTTTTGGTAGCCACTACTGCAGAGTTTCTGATTTAAACTGGAAGTACATTTTAGTTAACTTGGTTAAGGACAGATGATGCCCAAGAACACTGACTTGACATTTTTTTCCAGGGGAAAATACCAGTAAATCCCAAACCTGGGCTGAGTACTGGAAAAATGTGAGATTTTCATGGAATTTGGCATTTTAAGTCAGAGCACCCTTTCACCACAACTTGTTTTTTTTTCTCATATTTACTACATATAATACTGTCAGCTTGTTTTATTAACTGTGCTGCACCCTAGCACCTGTTTTAATTTTGCATATATATATATATATATATATATATATATATATATATATATACATGTATCAGAGAATTACAACAAAATCATGGTAGTGGCCAGAAAATAAATTTAAAAATCATAGGTATAATTCCTGGATTTCATCTCATGAAAATGGATTTTTTTTTGACAGTCATAAACCAGGTGATGCCCTCTAAGAAAGTCTGTTGATACTCCTGTGACCATAAAATCCACCCTAAAGACAGTCAGCTTTAGTGCCTTTTATGTCTAAAGAAGAGAACAACACTCAACCGCATGTAACTGCACTTTGATTTCATAAAGAACAGCAAACATTTAGTCTATGGACATAAAAATGCAGGAACCTTTTGCGGTTTCTCCTTCTGCTTGATCAGTAAGTGGAAAAGGATAAGGTTCAAAGAGAGCAATGGAGGGCTCCAGAAATGCATAAATGTATCAAATGGAAACAAATGGTACTACTGGGCCTTTTGACTTAAGTGGTGCCACTTCCCAGCTGGATAGTGAAGAAAAAGGCTTATTCACTCACTCCTAGGGTGAAGCCTGCTAGAGCTCCCTACTCTGTCAAATGGAAACAACTGGTACTACTGGGCCTTTTGACTTAAGTGGTGCCACTTCCCACCTGGATACTGAAGATAAGGTTTATTTATTCACTCCCAGGGTGAAGCCTACTAGAGTTCCCTACTCTCCCTGTTAGTCACGTATTTTCATGGGAATAAAAATGGAGACAGTTTTGACTCTCACCACTTCTCATGAAAAAAAGTCATTATATATTCAGGGTGAAGCTAAAAAATGAAAGAACTTGCAGGAAAAAAGGAAAATCTTCTTCTTCTTTCGGCTCTTTCTGGTTAGGGGTCGCCACAGCGGATCAGTTGTCCACTCATGATTGGCAGTGGAGTTTTACAGTGTCGAGTTGCCAGCCCGGCGCCCAACCTTCCACAGAAGGCACACACATGCACACACTCACACCTAGGGCCAATTTAGAGTGTCCAATCCACCTACAGCATGTTTTTGGGATGTGGGAGGAAACCAGAGCTCCCGGAGGAAACCCACGCGACCACAGGGAGGGCCATGCAAACTCCACACAAAAGGCACCCCAGCCGAGAATCGAATCGGAGAACCTCTTGCTGTAAGGCGGCAATGCTAACCGCTGCACCACCATGGCAGCCCGCAGGAAAATAAAAATATTATTTCCAAGATGACTGCTCCAGACATCCAGTTCAACAAATAGCATTCTGCTGTTTTGCTCAAGGTCAGGATGTCAGCTATGCAGAGGCCTGAGTAAGAACTTTACTTTACTCTTACGGAGTGGATGTCCCTTTTCTAGACATTATAAGCATGGTCATCTAAGGTTCACATAATAGTTTTACAATCTCCATCACATGCACCAAAGCCATCCTTTTTCATAGAATACAAATGCACACCACAGGAGTATTGTGACATACTCAAAATTAGTTTTCAGTTTAAGGTCGTAGCCAAAATTTTCTAGTTCTGGAAAATCAGCAGCAAGGAAAAGAAAGAAACCCACATCCCCACTATATCCAGAAAGTGATGCTGAAGAAGTTCATGACCTTGTATACTCTGTTCAGAGGTCTTCCTCTAAGGGTTATGAAATGGACAATAATGTTGACAGCACTTCTATTTTCAGGATCCCCTCCATAAGTTATTTCTCTGGGTAATGTAATTCATTTCATGAAGAACAATTTTAAGTGGTCCACAAAAAACTTTCCTCCCTAAAGCAAAAATATGCAAAGCTTTTAGTTCTGCTTCAGCCTAAGCTTCTAGCTATTCCATCCTTTACAGAATCCTTCTATCATATATTTTCTTTCTTGAAATGTGAGGGGAAGAAGAAGCCATTTATACATAGTGATTGAGGTAGTTATCTGCAAGCAAATCTCACAGATATCTCAGCAATTACTGAATTACATTCTCAAAAAATGGGTCCAACATCACTCCAGCATTAGGTGCACACACAAAAAGCAGGATTTTTGAACATTCTCACAAAAAGGTTTATACTTCAGCGACACTGCCTGTCAGTATTTTAAATTACTACACTCATATGGCACATTGCTAGTCCAATATTTTAAGTCGACTAAAGATTTGACTAATCTGAACTTCAGAGTTATTAATATATTTTAAACACAGTGTGATTAATAAGAAAGGGAAGACAGCAGAAACAAAATCAAAAGGGGAATGTATTGTATAATTAACTAAAACTCTAAAACTACTAAATAAATTATATTAAATTAATTCTTGACCTAGAACATTAGAATACAACAAAGTCTAATAACGGCAACACCACAAAGAATCATAAAACATGAACTGTTCAGATGAAACGCTAGTCTCAAATAACAGTACAGTTATGAAACAAATTAAGATTAAGTGTAGCAAAGAATTTTCTTCAAAAGGCCACCATCTCCAACCAAAATCCTACACATAGTATATCATCATGGCAATAACAAGCAGGTTGGTGGCAGTAATGACACAAAAATACCAGGAACAATTCATGTTGACAGAAAATAGAGTCCCACTGGGTAAGAACCACAACAGACAAAATAAGTAAGCACCACTGAACACAACCACTCAGACTGACATTGGTCAAGATCACATGCTAACTGATAAAAACAGATCTCCACATAACAGGAATCAACACAGACACTTAAAAGTGGCACCTACGAAAGTGAAGAACTCCATTCAGCAGTCAGTTGTCGGTCATGAAATACAGCTAAGGCCAAGTGAAGAATCAGCAGCCATACACAGCTGTTAGTGCTACAAATTTGCGAAAGCTCAGTCTTGGTGGTACAGTGAGTATTACACACACATATATATATATATATATATATATATATATATATATATATATATATATATACCCTGTACTAGTGTTACATACAAACACCCTGTACTAGATCAAATGTCAATCAACCAGATGAAACTGGACTAAATGACATCACACAAAAAAGAAAAAAAATGGGGAAAAAGCAATAAAAATAATAAATAAAAAAACAACTGTGAAAGGAATGACAACACAGCTAACATGCTAGGAACCAAACTGTCAACATCTCACTCAATACATGACTAAGAAGCATGGCCGGCCTTAGGCATAGGCCAACTAGGTGGCTGCCTAGGGCGCCGGTGTAGCAGGGGCACTTTTCCAGTATTTATTTGGTGTAGGTAGACCAGGATGGAGGCACCAGGTAATGTGTTGGGGGGCGCCGTGGAGCTGTTTTGCCTAGGGCACCAGTTGACCTAGGGCCGCTCCTGCTAAGAAGACTGGAGATATCACCATAAGATGAAAAGATTTCAAAATGAACACAGGCTACAGATAAGGTTAATTACTCACATGGCTAAAACTGGCTATAAAAGTCATTATTTGATCCAGTTATTTGTAGGCATGCATGGCAAAAAATTCAAACTCTCCCAGTGACGTAAAACGCCAGGATCCTGAAAGTTATCTCTGACAAAGTTTGGTTTTGGCTCACTATCTCAGAAAACAAATAGCAGCAACCACAGGAAAAATGACAAAGCAATACAGAATATTAAACAGATTCATCAAACAGTTCCTAAATAATGGCAGATGTTACTACCCTTCACAAAACTGCTATTTTATAGGGGAGTGGCTTGGATGGCAAGCTGAAAGCAGCAGAACTCTTAAGCTCTTCATTGCTCAACTTCTTCTGACAGGACATCTGATCTAATATCACCAATAACCTCTTGAAACCAACAAATTTAGAAAATGGAAGTCAAAAGCTACATGTTGGTGCAATTGTTTAGCAAAAATCTTCATATTTCCCTGTCAAATTCTTCAGAAGAAGGGATACTAAAACTATACCCTTAAAGGAAGATGAACAACTCCAAGTTCTCCCAACAAGATAACTCAATGAAGAAAGAATTAAAGGCAGTTCTTACTACTGTGCAAGATATGGTGATAAAAACAGAAAAATTGAACCTAAAAGCTGATAATATAAACGAAGATACTACCAAGCAGATAGACTTATTGAATGATGTCCTCAAAAACCATCTGCCCAGACTGCTGTACTTGAAGACTTTGTATCTGACATCGACTCCTAGTCAACAGAAAGAGAAGAAAACATAAGACTTTCTTTTTTGGGAAAATACCAGACTTACTGAGAAGATTGATAACACAGAAAACAGAGCCAGGAGGAATAATATAAGAATCTATGGCATCACGGAACAGATGGAGGGAGACAATATGATAAATAATTTCTTGACTTCTAGGATATGCAAAACCTTAAGCCTGTCGGAAGCATTATCCTTTGAGATTGAGAGAGCACACAGATCTAACTACAATCCTTTCAACCAGTTAACACATCCACCCTAGATACATCATTGTAAAATTTATCTCTACTCAAGATGAGCATCTTGTTTTAAGAACTGCCTGGTCTCTTGTGCCAATAAAAATAGGTGACCAAATCATCAGATTTGATAATGACTTCTCATCCCTTGTAATGTCCAAAAGAAAAGCATGTGTCCCATTAATAAAATGTTGTTTTTTCCTGCAAGAATAAGACTGTGTCTACCAGAAGGAAAGAAAATCTTTGACACCCTTGAAGACGTATGCACATTTGTCCAAAAAAATAATCTTTTAAGTCAACCTGAACCCATGGATTCTTCAGTGAATTTAAAAGACAAGCATCAAAAAATGAATGGACAACTAAGGAAAAAATAAATCTTGAGACAAGTAAACATATTTAAGTTTTCTTTTCCTCTGAGATAAATTATCACCTTAGTTAATGTAGAACCACTCACAGAAGGTAATGTCATTTTCTTTTTCCCTGTTACTTTGCTTACAATAATGCTAACTTTTCAAACAATATACATTATTCAAGCAGCTCTAAAAAGTGTTAAGACATTATGAAACAAAAATTCATTACAACTATACTGTAAATCTTTCCATATTCATATCATTAGTGAAATAGTATAGAATTACTCTTGTCTATCATATTTTATGTCTCTTTACACATAGCTTTCCCTTTATCTTAGTTCCAGTAATACAGCACTTAGATATAAAGGGAATGCTTAAAATGTTATATTCAAATATGTTGAGTATTGTTATTTTTATTAATGACTTATGTACTTGTTTCACTCAGTCTTTTATAAATGTTTTTACTAGCTAGTATGATTAAATTTTACTTACAATTAATATCTTATACTGTTTTCTATGATTATTTTGCTACTTCAAATTTTAATGCTTTAAGAACGGCTTTTTACACTGCTTGCGGCTTGTTTATAATATTTGCGAGTGTTTTGTGCTAAAAAGTCTTCACTATACTATAAAATTCCGACCTACTTGCTTTTTTTGTACGTTTTGACAATTTTCATGACAAGCTCAAGCTTCCAACAGCTTCAGTTAGCTCCCATACTCATGAGGAACAACTTGCGACATCTTCCAAGAAGTAGCATGACCTTTGAATCTGTTTCTCTTCACTGAACACCATCAGTCAATCGGATTAAATAATGAACATTTGAATAGCTTTTTTACTTATTTAACAACTGTTTTTAACTAAAGAATCTGTAAGTACTTGTTTTATTTAAAAATAATGATATAATTTAAACTGTAATGTGAAAATATTTAAGAAATATTGTAAAAAGTTTGTTTTTGGCAGTGACAGTTTTAAATGCAATATAACTCTGCTTTAACAGCTCAACATAACCTGTACTTCATCCAGATTAGTTAAAAATAATTGAGGTAGTTAACTCATTTCATATAGATAGTTTAGTAAAAGAATTTTAGTATGTTATATAGAAGGTCAGCAGAGACCAGACTGAAGACCTGGAAGTTGACTGGAGAGAAAGTACAGCAGTTCAAGGAATTACTCAGGGCTCTAGCACCCCAAGAAGAGGAGGAAATAGGTGGAGCTGAAGGAGAATGGCAGTGCCTCAAAACAGCATGTGTTAGGACTACAGAACAGACATATGGCCAAGCCAGGTATGGAAATAAGGTACATAAGGAAAGCTGGTGGTGCAATGTGGAAGTGCAGGAAGTCATCAAAAGTAAGAAGGAGTGGAGAAAGTAGTGGGAGATCGAAAAAACTGACCAGGCTATGAAGGACTACTGGTTGGCTAACAAAGTTGCAATAGCAAAGAATAGGGCATCGAAGGCACTCTACCAACTTCTCGAAAGTGACTCAGTAAGTGGCATAAAGAAAGTACATCAGGTTGCAAGGCAAAGACGGAAAGATAAAGAAGATAGTCATACCCTCTTCATAAGGGATGCCAGCAACAACTTGCTCACCAGTCCACAGGACATCAAAGGCATATGGAATGAGTATTTCCAGCAGCTTCTGAATGAAGAAAACCCCATAGAAGCTGTACTGCCCCAGAAACTGCCTACGATGTGGGAAGAAGAGAAGCCCACCCTAGAAGAAGTAAGAACAGCACTAAGGAAAATGAAGTCTGGGAAAGCATCAGGCTCGGATGAGGTCACAGTAGATATGATAAAGAAGATGGGGGAGACAGGGGAGAAAATTTTCCTGAGGGTACTCATAGCAGTGTGGAGAGAAAGCCGTATCCCAGATGACTGGAAAATAAGCATACTCGTGCCAGTGTACAAGAACAAAGGGGACAGCCACAACTGTGGACAGTACAAAGACATCAAACTCCTATTACACTGCATGAAAGTTCTGGAGAGGGTGACTGATAAATGGATACACATAGTAGTAGAATGTAAGATGGGAGATGAGCAGTTTGGATTCAGGTCAGGATGCAGCACAACTGACCCGATGTTTACAGTGAGAAGGATACTTGAGAGGAAGCTAGAGATGAGGAGAGAGTCCAACTGGGCATTCCTAGACTTGGAGAAAGCATATGACAAGGTCCCAAGAAAGCTGATCTGGGCAGTACTGTGGTGGTTTATAGTCCCAGAAACATTAGCAGACTCAGTGCAGGCTATGTACAAGGACCGAATGACTCAAGTATGAACAGTTTTCGGCCTCACAGAGGGGTTCCCAGTGGGAGTGGGTGTACACCAGGGGTCAGTTCTGTGCCCACTGCTGTTCATACGGTGATGGACTACATTAGCAAACAGGTCGGAGGGGGAAGATCAACAAAGTTGCTGTATGCAGACGATGTGGCACTACAGGCAGACTCTGAGCTAGAACTTCAGCAAAGGACAGGAGAATGGAATATAAAATTGAAGGCACATGGGATGAAACTAAGAACAGATAAGACAGTGGTAATGGCAGCAAATTGGGGAAATCAAAAGAAGCTGAGAATAGAGATAGAAGGGAAGATAGTGTAACAGGTAAACAGCATCAAGTATCTGAGAGGGGTGGTTGAGAAGAAGGGAAGTCTGAATGAAGAGGTCAAAAATAGAATCAGAGGAGCTGCAGCCAACTGGCATAGAAAGTCTGGTGTAGTCTATGACAGAAGAATGCAACTTGCTATATTCAACTGGACGTATAAGAGAATTTAAGTACCTTTATCTGCTTTTTTTTTCAAAAAAATACAGTATTTAAATTGATTTTAACTGTATGGAAAGAATATTTAGCTGAACTGGAAGTTTTCACTCTGCTCTTCAGTGTGGAAGAAATATTAGCTGAACTGGTAGTTAGTCAGTGTTTGCTGAATTTTGTTATTTGCTAGTAATTACAGGTGTGGGGGTAGTCACATTCTTTGATTTTCTGTCCTTGCCTATTTAAGTGGTACAGTGTGAAATATTTTCTGCTTAAAAACCTCAGCCTTGGCCGGCTAACAACTTGCTATATTCAACTGGACGTATAAGAGAATTTAAGTACCTTTATCTGCTTTTTTTTTTCAAAAAAATACAGTATTTAAATTGATTTTAACTGTGTGGAAAGAATATTTAGCTGAACTGGAAGTTTTCACTCTGCTCTTCAGTGTGGAAGAAATATTAGCTGAACTGGTAGTTAGTGTTTGCTGAATTTTGTTATTTGCTAGTAATTACAGGTGTGGGGGTAGTCACATTCTTTGATTTCCTGTCCTTGCCTATTTAAGTGGTACAGTGTGAAATATTTTCTGCTTAAAAACCTCAGCTTTGGCCGGCTAACAACTTGCTATATTCAACTGGACGTATAAGAGAATTTAAGTACCTTTATCTGCTTTTTTTTCAAAAATACAGTATTTAAATTGATTTTAACTGTGTGGAAAGAATATTAGGCTGAACTGGAAGTTTTCACTCTGCTCTTCAGTGTGGAAGAAATATTAGCTGAACTGGTAGTTAGTCAGTGTTTGCTGAATTTTGTTATTTGCTAGTAATTACAGGTGTGGGGGTAGTCACATTCTTTGATTTCCTGTCCTTGCCTATTTAAGTGGTACAGTGTGAAATATTTTCTGCTTAAAAACCTCAGCTTTGGCCAGCTAACAACTTGCTATATTCAACTGGACATATAAGAGAATTTAAGTACCTTTATCTGCTTTTTTTTTCAAAAAATACAGTATTTAAATTGATTTTAACTGTGTGGAAAGAATATTTAGCTGAACTGGAAGTTTTCACTCTGCTCTTCAGTGTGGAAGAAATATTAGCTGAACTGGTAGTTAGTCAGTGTTTGCTGAATTTTGTTATTTGCTAGTAATTACAGGTGTGGGGTAGTCACATACTTTGATTTCCTGTCCTTGCCTATTTAAGTGGTACAGTGTGAAATATTTTCTGCTTAAAAATCTCAGCTTTGGCCACCTAACAACTTGCTATATTCAACTGGACATATAAGAGAATTTAAGTACCTTTATCTGCTCATTTTTTTCAAAAAAATACAGTATTTAAATTGATTTTAACTGTGTGGAAAGAATATTTAGCTGAACTGGAAGTTTTCACTCTGCTCTTCAGTGTGGAAGAAATATTAGCTGAACTGGTAGTTAGTCAGTGTTTGCTGAATTTTGTTATTTGCTAGTAATTACAGGTGTGGGAGTAGTCACATTCTTTGATTTCCTGTCCTTGCCTATTTAAGTGGTACAGTGTGAAATATTTTCTGCTTAAAAACCTCAGCTTTGGCCGGCTAACAACTTGCTATATTCAACTGGACGTATAAGAGAATTTAAGTACCTTTATCTGCTTTTTTTTTCAAAAAATACAGTATTTAAATTGATTTTAACTGTGTGGAAAGAATATTTAGCTGAACTGGAAGTTTTCACTCTGCTCTTCAGTGTGGAAGAAATATTAGCTGAACTGGTAGTTAGTCAGTGTTTGCTGAATTTTGTTATTTGCTAGTAATTACAGGTGTGGGGGTAGTCACATTCTTTGATTTCCTGTCCTTGCCTATTTAAGTGGTACAGTGTGAAATATTTTCTGCTTAAAACCTCAGCTTTGGCCGGCTAACAACTTGCTATATTCAACTGGACGTATAAGAGAATTTAAGTACCTTTATCTGCTTTTTTTTTCAAAAAAATACAGTATTTAAATTGATTTTAACTGTGTGGAAAGAATATTTAGCTGAACTGGAAGTTTTCACTCTGCTCTTCAGTGTGGAAGAAATATTAGCTGAACTGGTAGTTAGTCAGTGTTTGCTGAATTTTGTTATTTGCTAGTAATTACAGGTGTGGGGGTAGTCACATTCTTTGATTTCCTGTCCTTGCCTATTTAAGTGGTACAGTGTGAAATATTTTCTGCTTAAAACCTCAGCTTTGGCCGGCTAACAACTTGCTATATTCAACTGGACGTATAAGAGAATTTAAGTACCTTTATCTGCTTTTTTTTCAAAAAATACAGTATTTAAATTGATTTTAACTGTGTGGAAAGAATATTTAGCTGAACTGGAAGTTTTCACTCTGCTCTTCAGTGTGGAAGAAATATTAGCTGAACTGGTAGTTAGTCAGTGTTTGCTGAATTTTGTTATTTGCTAGTAATTACAGGTGTGGGGGTAGTCACATTCTTTGATTTCCTGTCCTTGCCTATTTAAGTGGTACAGTGTGAAATATTTTCTGCTTAAAACCTCAGCTTTGGCCAGCTAACAACTTGCTATATTCAACTGGACGTATAAGAGAATTTAAGTACCTTTATCTGCTTTTTTTTTCAAAAAATACAGTATTTAAATTGATTTTAACTGTGTGGAAAGAATATTTAGCTGAACTGGAAGTTTTCACTCTGCTCTTCAGTGTGGAAGAAATATTAGCTGAACTGGTAGTTAGTCAGTGTTTGCTGAATTTTGTTATTTGCTAGTAATTACAGGTGTGGGGGTAGTCACATTCTTTGATTTCCTGTCCTTGCCTATTTAAGTGGTACAGTGTGAAATATTTTCTGCTTAAAACCTCAGCTTTGGCCGGCTAACAACTTGCTATATTCAACTGGACGTATAAGAGAATTTAAGTACCTTTATCTGCTTTTTTTTTTCAAAAAATACAGTATTTAAATTGATTTTAACTGTGTGGAAAGAATATTTAGCTGAACTGGAAGTTTTCACTCTGCTCTTCAGTGTGGAAGAAATATTAGCTGAACTGGTAGTTAGTCAGTGTTTGCTGAATTTTGTTATTTGCTAGTAATTACAGGTGTGGGGGTAGTCACATTCTTTGATTTCCTGTCCTTGCCTATTTAAGTGGTACAGTGTGAAATATTTTCTGCTTAAAAACCTCAGCTTTGGCCGGCTAACAACTTGCTATATTCAACTGGACGTATAAGAGAATTTAAGTACCTTTATCTGCTTTTTTTTCAAAAAATACAGTATTTAAATTGATTTTAACTGTGTGGAAAGAATATTTAGCTGAACTGGAAGTTTTCACTCTGCTCTTCAGTGTGGAAGAAATATTAGCTGAACTGGTAGTTAGTCAGTGTTTGCTGAATTTTGTTATTTGCTAGTAATTACAGGTGTGGGGGTAGTCACATTCTTTGATTTCCTGTCCTTGCCTATTTAAGTGGTACAGTGTGAAATATTTTCTGCTTTAAAACCTCAGCTTTGGCCGGCTAACAACTTGCTATATTCAACTGGACGTATAAGAGAATTTAAGTACCTTTATCTGCTTTTTTTTTCAAAAAATACAGTATTTAAATTGATTTTAACTGTGTGGAAAGAATATTTAGCTGAACTGGAAGTTTTCACTCTGCTCTTCAGTGTGGAAGAAATATTAGCTGAACTGGTAGTTAGTCAGTGTTTGCTGAATTTTGTTATTTGCTAGTAATTACAGGTGTGGGGGTAGTCACATTCTTTGATTTCCTGTCCTTGCCTATTTAAGTGGTACAGTGTGAAATATTTTCTGCTTAAAAACCTCAGCTTTGGCCGGCTAACAACTTGCTATATTCAACTGGACGTATAAGAGAATTTAAGTACCTTTATCTGCTTTTTTTTTCAAAAAATACAGTATTTAAATTGATTTTAACTGTGTGGAAAGAATATTTAGCTGAACTGGAAGTTTTCACTCTGCTCTTCAGTGTGGAAGAAATATTAGCTGAACTGGTAGTTAGTCAGTGTTTGCTGAATTTTGTTATTTGCTAGTAATTACAGGTGTGGGGGTAGTCACATTCTTTGATTTCCTGTCCTTGCCTATTTAAGTGGTACAGTGTGAAATATTTTCTGCTTAAAAACCTCAGCTTTGGCCGGCTAACAACTTGCTATATTCAACTGGACGTATAAGAGAATTTAAGTACCTTTATCTGCTTTTTTTTTCAAAAGAATACAGTATTGAAATTGATTTTAACTGTGTGGAAAGAATATTTAGCTGAACTGGAAGTTTTCACTCTGCTCTTCAGTGTGGAAGAAATATTAGCTGAACTGGTAGTTAGTCAGTGTTTGCTGAATTTTGTTATTTGCTAGTAATTACAGGTGTGGGGGTAGTCACATTCTTTGATTTCCTGTCCTTGCCTATTTAAGTGGTACAGTGTGAAATATTTTCTGCTTAAAAACCTCAGCTTTGGCCGGCTAACAATTTGCTATATTCAACTGGACGTATGAGAGAATTTAAGTACCTTTATCTGCTTTTTTTTCAAAAAATACAGTATTTAAATTGATTTTAACTGTGTGGAAAGAATATTTAGCTGAACTGGAAGTTTTCACTCTGCTCTTCAGTGTGGAAGAAATATTAGCTGAACTGGTAGTTAGTCAGTGTTTGCTGAATTTTGTTATTTGCTAGTAATTACAGGTGTGGGGGTAGTCACATTCTTTGATTTCCTGTCCTTGCCTATTTAAGTGGTACAGTGTGAAATATTTTCTGCTTAAAAACCTCAGCTTTGGCCAGCTAACAACTTGTTATATTCAACTGGACGTATAAGAGAATTTAAGTACCTTTATCTGCTTTTTTTCCCAAAAAATACAGTATTTAAATTGATTTTAACTGTGTGGAAAGAATATTTAGCTGAACTGGAAGTTTTCACTCTGCTCTTCAGTGTGGAAGAAATATTAGCTGAACTGGTAGTTAGTCAGTGTTTGCTGAATTTTGTTATTTGCTAGTAATTACATGTGTGGGGGTAGTCACATTCTTTGATTTCCTGTCCTTGCCTATTTAAGTGGTACAGTGTGAAATATTTTCTGCTTAGAAACCTCAGCTTTGGCCGGCTAACAACTTGCTATATTCAACTGGACGTATAAGAGAATTTAAGTACCTTTATCTGCTTTTTTTTCAAAAAATACAGTATTTAAATTGATTTTAACTGTGTGGAAAGAATATTTAGCTGAACTGGAAGTTTTCACTCTGCTCTTCAGTGTGGAAGAAATATTAGCTGAACTGGTAGTTAGTCAGTGTTTGCTGAATTTTGTTATTTGCTAGTAATTACAGGTGTGGGGTAGTCACATTCTTTGATTTCCTGTCCTTGCCTATTTAAGTGGTACAGTGTGAAATATTTTCTGCTTAAAAACCTCAGCTTTGGCCGGCTAACAACTTGCTATATTCAACTGGACGTATAAGAGAATTTAAGTACCTTTATCTGCTTTTTTTTTCAAAAAATACAGTATTTAAATTGATTTTAACTGTGTGGAAAGAATATTTAGCTGAACTGGAAGTTTTCACTCTGCTCTTCAGTGTGGAAGAAATATTAGCTGAACTGGTAGTTAGTCAGTGTTTGCTGAATTTTGTTATTTGCTAGTAATTACAGGTGTGGGGGTAGTCACATTCTTTGATTTCCTGTCCTTGCCTATTTAAGTGGTACAGTGTGAAATATTTTCTGCTTAAAAACCTCAGCTTTGGCCGGATAACAACTTGCTATATTCAACTGGACGTATAAGAGAATTTAAGTACCTTTATCTGCTTTTTTTTCAAAAAATACAGTATTTAAATTGATTTTAACTGTGTGGAAAGAATATTTAGCTGAACTGGAAGTTTTCACTCTGTTCTTCAGTGTGGAAGAAATATTAGCTGAACTGGTAGTTAGTCATTGTTTGCTGAATTTTGTTATTTGCTAGTAATTACAGGTGTGGGGGTAGTCACAGTCTTTGATTTCCTGTCCTTGCCTATTTAAGTGGTACAGTGTGAAATATTTTCTGCTTAAAAACCTCAGCTTTGGCCGGCTAACAACTTGCTATATTCAACTGGACGTATAAGAGAATTTAAGTACCTTTATCTGCTTTTTTTTTTCAAAAAAATACAGTATTGAAATTGATTTTAACTGTGTGGAAAGAATATTTAGCTGAACTGGAAGTTTTCACTCTGCTCTTCAGTTTGTTCCACCCACTCTCCCTGTTTTTGTTTTGGTGTTAATCTTAGTGGCCTTGCAGCTGCCCGCCCCTCTTGTAAATTTGTGTTTGGATACTCCTTCTGGGCCCATCTCATTTGCTCACTCAACTGATTGCAGTGAGATCATATTCTGATTTCAGGCACTCCTACTGTGTACAAAGAGAGCATCTGGGAAACAGAAAAAAAAAAAAAAAATTAAGCTTGTTTTCTGCCTTTCCTGTTAAGTGGTATAGACTATTTGTAGGCTTTTGAGCCCCCAAGCCCTTCTGTGTTGGAGGGAAGCCTTCTAGCTTAGTTTTTTTCCCTATAACTAGCCAGTTTTCTAGTTTCAGCACTCAAATCTGTTTCTTTGATCTCAGCACTTGTTCAGAAAAAAAAAAAAAAAAAAATTTAATCTGCTTTTACTGTACTTGTGTTTCTACCTACTTTTTTACTTTTGCATCATCTTAAAAGTACTCAATTGTATTTATTACTGCTTGGTGTAACTCATTCTAAGCCTTCTGGTTGAAACACTTGGGCTTCGGACCAGTTGTTTTGCACTGAGAGGGTTTGTGGTCTGCACTGTAGTGGCAGAACAGGTAGCTTACATCCTTCTAGGTTGGGAACTGCTGATTGAGGGCTCAGTGTCTGTTATTCTAAAAGTGTATTAATTCTGGTTTAAGCACTTAGGCTTTCAGGCCAGTTATTTTACATTAAGAGCGTTCGTGGTCTGCACTCTTGTGGGAGGAGAGGATGGACTCTGCCCTTCTGAGCTGGGAATTTCTGATTGAAGGCTTATAGTGCATGCATATCTGAACTGCTTCTTACTGAAGTTGGTGCACCTTGTTTGCTGTGGCATAGACTGGATTCGGGCCTGCTGGATCTAGCTTTGTTTGTGTAACTTGAGCACTAATCCAGGCATTCTCTAAAGTATTCAATTGTATTTATTACTGCTTGGTAGTAACTTGATTAAAGTTTAGCTGTCATTCTAAGTCTTTTGGATTAAGCACTTGGGCTTCAGACCAGTTGTTTTACATTAGGAAGGTTTGTGGCATGCACTGTGGTGGCAGGCCAGGTAGCTTTCATCCTTCTAAGTTGGGAACTGCTGATTGAGAGCCCAGTGTCTGTTATTCTTAAAGTGTATTAGTTCTGGTTTAGGCACTTGGGCTTCAGGCCAGTTATTTTACATTAAGAAGGTTTGTGGTCTGCACTCTTGTGGGAGAAGAGGCTGGACTCTGCCCTTCTGAGCTGGGAATTTCTGGTTAAAGGTTTATAGTGCCTGAATATTTGAACTGTATCTTACTGAAATTGGTACACCTTGTTTGCTGTAGCATAGACTAGATCCAGGCCTGCTGAATATAGCTTTGTTTATATGCTTGTTGTTTGTTTGCTTGTTATTTCCCTGGAACGCTAATTCCACCTAATACACGGCTTCTCAGCGCTTCTGTGGCTCACTAGTGATATCTGCATTGCTTACTGTACTTATTTCCTTGTTTCACCTGAAAGAAAGTTACTGTTTGTCGTTTTTGCATTTAAGTTACCTGGCACTTGCTCACTAAAGCAATTATATAAGTCAGCACTAAAAATTAAAAGCACTAAACCCTCACTCCCCACTGGCCCTGGTTTTCAATTATTAAGGAATTCCCAATATTATTCTAGCATGTCCAAAGGTCAGTTGTCAATCTCCTCTCCGGTCCAGCTGGTGAATCTGGGAATCTTGAGGCAATGCTACAACTGCCTCATGTACACAGACAACCCTCTCCTCCTCCCAACAAATTCCAACACATGTGAGACATGCAACCATATAGCCAAACTGGAGGCTAAGCTCTCTCAACTCAGTACTGGCATAACCAGTCAGGAGGAGAAGGAAACCATACTCACTACAATTCCAGTCTCACATAGACCTACCACGACAGCAAACCAAACACATAATCACACAAAACATACTGGAGGCTCTAAATAAAGATCTGCTGAAGCAGCAGAGACCTCCAAAGCAGACACCCAAGCAGCCGCTACCCCAAAACAAAACACGTGCAACACATATCTCACAAAGCCAGTGTGCCAAACAGTCACAGCCCTTAAGACTAAACAACACACCTGATACACTTGTAATAGGTGACTCTATCGTCAGGCACACTGACGTCCCGCTCACCAGGCTGAACAAGGAGAGGGTCACGGTGAGCAGCCTATCGGGTGCTAGGATCCGCCACATAACACAAGCACTCAGGTCACTCCAAGGCAAGTACAAATATGACTCAGTCATTGTCCATGCTGGTGTGAATGACCTGAGACGTACCTCCCTGGACTACATGAAAAGAGACATAAAGGAGCTCTCTGAGCATGTAGCCCAGGCCGGTATGACCCTGACCTTGAGTAGCATCTTACCCTCACCAAGAATGATGCCACAATATGAAGACAAGATGATCAATTTCAACAATTGGCTTAAGTACTGGTGTCATTCAAAGGGAATCCAATGCCTGTCAGCTTGGGATGATATGCTCGACAAGCCACGATGCTTCGCTAGGGACGGCTTGCACCTGTCACCCCTGGGCTTTCGGATATTGGCAAAGGCTCTTGCTACCCCCATAGTGCCTTTTTTAGGCAAGGCTCAAAAGACAAACCCACCTCCATAGGTATCACAAGGGATAAGAAACTAAGAGTAATGCTACTCAACGCCAGAAGTCTAAACCTCAAGATGCACGCACTCGAAACTCTCCTTAGCATGGAGAACATCGATATCTGTGCAGTAACAGAAACCTGGTTCAGGGCTCCCGAGAGCACCCCAGCACTACCAGGTTATACCTCATACCATGCTTTTCGGCCCCAAAACTTGGACCGAACCACAAAAGGAGGGGGAGTATCGATATTCATCAAAGATACCCACACCTCCAGGTTGGTGGCAAAGCACGAAGCATCAGAGACTATCCATGTGCAACTAACAGTGGGCAAAACTGCCTTCCAGTTTATAGCCTGCTACAGACCACCCTCCCAAACCCAGGAACCTCACTCGGCCTTCCTGAGAACACTGGAAAATATGAAGGTCTCTCCAAACACCATTATATTGGGCGACTTCAACTACCCAAACATAGACTGGGAGCATTACTCTAGCTCCAACACCCTAGCCCAAAGGTTCCTAGAATTTATAAACTCAAATGCTATGGAACAACTTGTTACCACTCCCACAAGAGGGGAAAACATACTGGACCTGATCATCACCAACATGGGGACTCTATGCTCCAGACCAGAAGTGTATCCCTCACTGGTAAGATCAGACCATAAACTAATCTCACTGGATATTCACATCCCGACCCCAACCCCTGCCCAGAAAACCACAGTGAAAAACTTCTCTAAAGCAAATTTTACACTCCTCAAAACTGAGGTGGAATCCTTCAAAGCCCCGGGCCTGTGGAAAATACAGCCCAGACCGCAGAATCCTTTATAAACGCATTCTATGAACACCTTCAGGAATGCATGGATCATCGATCCCAAATAAAACCAAGACCCAATCCTCCAAAGGCAGACATCCTGTCTGGTGGACCCCAGCCATAAACAAACTATACAATAGAAGGAGGAAGCTACTAAATGATAAAGCAAAATCCCAAAAAGGGAAGGCATCACTGATCAGTATTAGCAAAAACTACGGGCACACATAAAATTGTCTAAGGCCAGCTTCGAGAGAAAAATTGCACAGGACACTAAGGATAATCACAAGGCTTTCTTTAGTTATGTTAGGAACCTGGGTGGTAATTCCCAGATATGCTCAGAATTAGTCCAAAATGACAAAAAATACACCGAACCCACAGACATTGCCAACATCCTAGCTGACAGGTTCAGCGCAAACTTCTCCCCCTCCCCACCAAAAGGGCAAATATCTATCCCAGCAGAGTGCTGCCCCCCTGACATCTCAGATGCTCAGGTAAGAGCCGCCCTCTGCAAAGGAAAAAACACAGCATCAATGGGACCAGATGGTGTCCCGGGCTGCGTCCTACATGAACTCAAAGAAGAGCTAAACCCAAACATAAAACTACTGTTCAATCTCAGCCTTACTACAGGATATGTGCCCAAAGAGTGGCGTACAGCAACAGTGGTCCCTCTCCATAAAGGTGGTGCCTCAACGGATCCTGGAAACTATCGCCCCATAAGCCTGACTAGCTTGGTCTGCAAAGCTATGGAAAGGATCATCATGGACCTCATAAATAAAGATATCGGGGACCTACAAACACTGGATCCTACCCAGTTCGGCTTTGTTAAGGGCAGATCCTGCCTCTTAAACCTGGTTGATTTCTTTGAAACAGTCACCAAGGCCATTGACGAGGGAAGGTGGTCCACACAGCCTACCTGGACCTCGCAAAAGCCTTCGATACAATACCCCACTCGGGCATTATAGATAAGCTCACCAGCTTAAATATAAACCCCTATGTCACTGGATGGATTGCAAACTGGCTCAAGGACAGAACCCACATGGTTAGAATTGCTGGAGCCATGTCAGACTCCAAACCAGTTACAAGTGGTGTCCCACAAGGCTCAGTCCTGGGACCTCTCTTGTTCGGTATATATTTCTCAGAGGTACAGGCCAACACGGAAGGACTGTGGCTGACCAAGTTCGCAGATGACTGCAAACTGGGTGCCATAATCGACTCTCCAGCCGACACAAGTATCCTCCAAAAGGGCCTCATAGAAACAGACAACTGGTGCCAGAGCCATGGCCTCAAGCTAAATGCCAAAAAGTGTATAGTCATCCCCTTTGGCAAAAACAAAGTGCCCACAAATTACCACATAGGTGGAAATCCATTAAGTACAGAAGTAATTAGGGACCTGGGGACCCAAGTTGATAGCAATCTCTCATTTGACAACCACGTGGCCAAAGTGGTTAGAAAAACATTTTATATAGCCCACCTAATCATGAAGGGATTCACATCTAGATCAGGGGAGGTCATCGTGCCTCTTTACTCATCCCTCATCAGGCCCATAATTGAGTACAATGCCCCTTTTGGGATGTACCTTACCAGACACCTGCAGCAATTGGAAAGACCCCAAAAGTACCTCACCAAGAGGATCAAAGGGCTCAAACAGATGCCATATGCTGCCCGGTTAAAGAAACTCCAGCTCTACTCAGTGGCATACCGCCTGTTCAGAGGAGATCTGTGCCTGACGTATAAAGCCATGTCCAACCCGGAATTAATGGACATGCTGCACCTCAGAAAATCCAAATCCCATCGAGCTACGCGCTCGAGAGACTTGAACCTCAGCACTGAAATAAATAGGACATGCTGGAGGGACAGATTCATAACCCAGAGGCTCCCTTCACTCTGGAATAAAATCCTAGTCCAGGTTAGGCAGAGGCCCTCATTGGCTCTCTTCAAGAGGAATCTTGATGAGTGGATGGGAGATCGTAGGTTTACCCCGGGTATCACTTCTGTGTCACTGTTAGATAGAGGCACAGTATACTAACCTCGAAAAAGGGCATAGCAAAATAAATTTAAAATGGGTGGCGAAAGCCAAACACATTCTGGCTAGGCTTATAAATGCCCTAGGGCAGATAGCCTAGTATGAACCTATGAACCTATGAACCTATAAGAAGCGGAAAAGTAAGGTGTACAAGACAGTGGTGCGACCAGTACTACTGTATGGTACAGAAACCTGGGCAGTAAAGGCAGAACAGTTGAAGAAGCTAGAGGTAATGGAAATGAAGTGCCTGAGAAGGGTGGTAGGATGCACATTGTGGGACAGATGAAGAAATGAGGAGATAAGAGCAGAAGCCAATTGAAGAAAAGATCAAAGAGAACACATTATGGTGGTTTAGACACATGTGCAGAAAAGCAGAAGACAATCTAGTGAGGAAGATTTGGGACAGACAGGAAGAAGGTAAGAGGAAGCGAGGACGTCCAGCAAAGATGTGGATGGATTGTGTGAAAGAAGATCTGCGACAGTCAGACATAAGTGTTGAAGAAGGCAGGAGTGTAGCACTGAATTGAGAGAGTTAGCGACAGTTAACATGATACCCCGACCCCATATAGAAAAAAATGGGAAAAAGGGGGATGATGAGAATATAGACGTTTATGTTTTATAGTCAATGTACATACAGTATTATGAAATGACTCTTCCTTCTCTTATATTTCAAATGCATTTACTGTTTCCCTTCTGCTTGCTATTATTCTGCAGTGGCTAAGAGTTGTCACTAGATGTCATGAGAGGGTTAGTTTGTGACTTCTATGAGAAACATAGCAATCCTGGACTTATTTCCATGCAGAAGGTTGTTGAACTGTACAGTTTTATTGTTGTTAAATTCACTGATTTTCTACTGTCCATAACAACTTCAATTACGATACATGACATAATGAAATTAGGAAAATAATTTTTAATTTTATTTAAAGTAGCATTCAACATTTTATCTTTACATGTCAATGGGCTGAATAATCCCATAAAAAGAAGTAGTATTAACAAATATTTATCTTTACATAAAGCTGATATTGTGTTTTTACAGGAATCTCACCTGTTACCAGAAAATCTAAAATTAACATTTAAAGATTGTAAAAGTTTGATAAATTCACATTTTAATCATAAGCGAGGAGGTGTTTTAATCTTATGCAAAAAATCGGTAAGAATACCAGAAAGAGTGGATTCATATTGAAGTAGTGATGATATGCTTGCATTAGTTGTACTAAGACTGGATAAAAATATATATACTTTCATTAATACCTATTGGATACCTGGTATTGGTACAAAACTGTGAAAAAGCATTTGGATACTATAACACTGTGGTCTTGAGGTGAAATAGTTTCAGCAGGTGATTTCAACTCTATCTCGTCTCCCACTGATACTACAGGCTCTAAGCCTTTCAAGATATCCCCAACAGATAAGCACCTGAACAATTATATAAAAGACAGAAACCTAATTGATATTGATTGTATAAAAGCACTGTCTTCCTTAACATATTCTCACAAATCTTACAGGTTTAGTATGCAGACCAGTATAGATAAAGTTTTAGTAACCAGCTCCTTAATACTGAAAACAGACAATGTAGTGTTGCTATCATGCCCTATGTTTAACCACAATGCTATCACTTTTAATATAACAATTAACACTGATTTATTACATTTTCGTCAAAGAATACCAGCCTATATAGTAAAAGTAAAAGGTTTTAAAGAATGTTTTTTAAATTAAATAAAACAATAATAGAGAAGTTCCAGATATTGTCCTATGGGACACTCTAAAGGTGGTCTTATATGGCAAAGTCAAGAGCTGGTATACAAACAAAAGAAAAGAGTGGGATAAAAAACTAGTAGACATACAAAGGAAACTGACAAGTTAAAACTAAAACTTACACCAAATGATAAATCTGTACTAGCCAACATACGTAAACTGAATAAGGAATACCATGATATCTTACAATGCATAATCTTTGTAAATATAGAAAAAATTAGATTGCAATCATAGTCAACCCTAAGAGTATACACCAGACTGCGATTAGGTCTAAACATTTAAATGAAAAAAAAAATACCAAAGAAATTCTAAATACTAAAAATGACCTGACTATTAGAGTCACAGACTTAAAAAGTATTTTATTATGTTTTAACAAGCACTATGAGAATATAAACAGTAATAATTTATTTAAAAATGACAATAAAAGTATAGATAGCTTCCTAATGGACAACATTCAGAAGAAATTATCTAAGCATAACAAAAACAATTTAGATAAACATTTTTCCGTCAAAAAATTGAAAGATCAAACAAAAAAAAATCTCAAGACAAATAAAGCACCAGGACTAGATGGCCTAATCTCGGAATTCTATAAACTCTTGCCTGACAATACACAGAAAGTTTTTCTTAACACATTCCAGGAAGTCAAAACCACAACAAATGTCCCACCCTCGTGGAAATATTCTATTATATCTCCCATTTTAAAACCTAATAAAGAACCCAACCTAAGTACATCATATAGGCCAATATCCTTACTGAACATAGACTATAAGATATTTATGTCTATACTAGCAGAAAGATTAAATAACATGCTCCTGGAATTAATCCATGAAGACCAAACTGGTTTCATTAAAAACAGAAAAGTACAAGATAATGTAATTAGACTACATTCCTTAATAGACTTAGTGGATAAAAATACAAATGAGCTATCCATTTTAAGGCTTGACATAGATAAAGTTTTTGATTCTTTAACTTGGCCATACCTATTTAAAGTTTTACAAAATATAACTTTTCTTTACACTTTGTTGCATTAATTAAAAAACTATATGAAAATTCACCTTCCTATGTAAAGATTGGATCCTATTTATCTGGTCCTTTTGGGATATCAAAGGGTACTAAGCAAGGGTGCCCCCTTTCTCCATTACTTTTTGCCCTTGCCATGGAACCTCTTGCAAATTGCATTAGAAATAATAAGAATATTAAAGGATATAAAGTGTCAGATGAGTTATCCGCTAAGATACAACTATTTGCTGATGACCTTCTAATGTCTAAATGACATTAAAAACTCAATACACCACCTGTTGAACATACTTTTGCAAATATCTCTGGATTAAAATTCAAAATAGTAAAATTCAAACACTTCTAATAAACAAATATGCTACTACGAAACTTGAAATCTAGTACAGACATAAAATGGGAGAGCACATATATTAAATACTCAGGTGTCCTTATCGAATCTAATTATAAAAAATAACTCACAGCAAAGTATCAACATCCTATAAAAACTCAATATCAGATAGATGCGCATAATAGTTTCTTTCGGAAGTACTGCTAGCCCTACAAATTAATACATTGATATTATGGGTCTATGTTAAATCATCGAATGCTTAAAAAAGCGAACAATGATTTATCGAACCCATGGAAGCGAAAGCTTACAATCTTGAACGCTTAGAACTTGGAAAAAAATCGCTGTTCCACAAAAAGAAAAAAAACATTTAAAGCATTACATAAAGTGGGGGGGGGGCTTTGCTCCCCCCACCCCCAGGATTGGGGGGCTGTGCCTACCCCACCCTCCCTACTTAAATATAACAACTCCGAGATTGCACTACAGTCACAAAAAAGGCAAAATAGCAAAACGGCATACAAGTGAATTCTTTCCCTACGGAAGAAATTGCTTGGCCACTTCCGTTACTTTGCCTTTTTCATGACTGTAGTGCGATCTCGGAGTTGGTATATTTAAGTAGGGAAGGTGGAGTGGGCATAACCCCCAAATCGGGGGGGGGGGGCGGTGAAGCACCCCACTTTATGCAATGTTTTACTTTATTTTTTTTTTTTTTTTTTTTTTTTTTTTGTGGAACAGCGATTTTTTTTCAAGTTCTAAGCGTTTGAGATTGTAAGCTTTCGCTTTAATGGGTTCGATAAATCATTGTTTGTTTTTTTAAGCATTCAATGATTTAACATAGACCCATAATATCAATGTATTAATTTGTAGGGTTAGCAGTACTTCCGAAAGAGACTATTATGCACGTCTTGATACTGAGTTTCAGACCATGGCTCTGGCACTAGTTAATAGTCTATGTCAGGCCTTCTTGGAGGGTACTTGTGTCATTCGGGAGAAGATTGCACTAAATTTACAATCATCTGTGAACTTAGAGACCTGTGATGTTAGTCTTGATTTCAGAGAAGTAGATGCCACAGAGGAGCAGCTATCAGCACTGAGCCTTGAGGGACCCTGCTAGTGACCTGCAGTATAATGGAGGTAGACTTCTTATCCTAACTTCTTGGGTCCCATCTGTGAGTCAGCCGGCTATCCAGAGGGACACAGGTGTTTATACTTCACTTTATGAAATATCCAGAGGGAGACAGGGGTTTATACTTCACTTTGTGAACTTATCTAAAAATGCCTAAGTGGGACTACTGTGTCAAATGCCTTGGTCAAGTCAAGGTAGGCAGCATGCACCATTCTGCTCTAATCCATTACTTTGGTGACTTTCTCAAAGAAGTCCATCAGGTTGAATAGGCATGAGCTACCCATAACAAATCCAAACTGATTTAGATCCAGTGTCTGAAGGTTACATATGTTGCATTTATCATTTTCTTTCTATGGTTTTATATAAGAGACTACTCAAGCTTATAGGTCTTTAGTGTCACGGTTAAGTGGATGGCCTGCCCTTGTGCAAAGTTTTAACAGTTGTAGTTCTCTATTCATTCAGTACAAAACCTGTTTGGAGGTTTCAGTTGAACAGTAATTTTAGTGGGCCATGTTTCGTCCTATTAAGGGAGCAACGTGGGAGATTATCAGGTTCCACAGATGTAGTGTTTTCAGCCTTGAAGAGCACTTTTAGGACCTGTTCCTTATTGACAGATGGGGAAGTTATGATTAGGAGTATTTTTTTTTACCTGTCTGGTGGTGAAAGTCAGGTAAAAGTGGTAATAAACTTATTGGCCAGTAGTTTCCTATATACTCTGGCTCCATATAGGTGGCTCTACTCACAATTAATTTGGCACATTGTATACTGCTTTTAGCCTTGGAGGCTACTTTTACCTCAAATTTGGCTTTGATATAGTTAATTAGTCTCCTTATTAAGTTTGAGGAAGGAGTTCTTGCCTTGTTGGGCATTGCACTTCCAGTTTATTGACATTACTTTTTTCCTTTTGTTATACAACCTATTTATGCTGGTATGCTACTAGGAAAACTTGTTTTTTTAGTCAGTCCTTTGCTTATTTCGGGTACATACCACTGACGCTATGGAGATGCATATATGGTTGTACAGGAACTTTGTGAACAACTCCGCACAGGTAGTGATCTTTTCTGGGTTTGGGGGGCTTGAAATTTTGACAGGGTGTCAAATAAAACAGGAAAACAGGAAGTTTGCCTTGGAATAATTCCTAAAAGTACCAGTGTTAGGTGGTGTCACACACTATTTTTATTTTGAAGGAGACAGCTTTGTGGTCCAACCTGACCAGTGAGGATGGTACACAGAGTGGGGGTGTAAATTTCCCTGATGTTTGTAAGAATCAAGTCAAGGACATCTGCACCCCTTGACAAAGTCCAGGAATCATTGGGCCTGCATGTTTGGAGCAGTGTATGTTTCCCAGTTCACAGAAGAGTACTAAGTCTCCTGTGAGTATGGTGTTGGGTATAATGGACAGTGACACCAGTTCATTAAAGTAAGTGGTGTGGTTTTCTTGGGTCATACCAGGGGTCCTATAGCTTGCGGTGATACAATTTGGGACTTTGCCTAAGGTGAGGTATATGTGGGGAGGCTCATGAGTGCCATACTGCTTGATCAACCTTGAGGTGCAATAGTTGATGTAAACTGAGACACCCTCCACCTTTTGTCCCTTTTTGAGCAGTAGCAGGTCTGAATGTGTGGGAAGTACTGTAGCGCTGCACTACAGGGGTGCTATTCACTGCTTTAAACCATGTCTCAGTAACTACACAGACATCAATATTATCCAGGGTGAGCAGAGCCTGCAGGAAATTGAGCTTTTTGTTTAGACTCCTGGCACTGAGATTATCAGGGGTTGAGTTAGCTATGTCAGAAGAATTATCAAGTTGGCAATCTCTAACAAAGGCACAATCGGGTGGGCAAAGTACTATCAATTACTTAAAAGCCTAGACAGGAAAGGTGCAGATCATCCCTGGCAAACTAGCTTGTTCTATCAATCACCCCCCCCCCATGCTGACAAACACTGTACCCCTTCGAATGACACAAAACGCTAAACCAATTATTAAAGTCAATTACCTTCTGTTCATACTATTATCATCTTTTGGGGAAAGTAGAATGCTGCTCAATACTAGGCTCATACCGGTTTGGGAGTTCAAAATATCCATCATGTCTCTCTTGATATGGTCCAGAGAGGTTTGTCATACGTCATTTACACCCACATAGAGTAAGACTGAGTACAATTGGTAGTGTAAATCTGTATAGGGATGCTAAAAGAAGCAAGTATGCCTGGCATTTATGTGTGCCTAAGCATACATATGTGTATATTTAGACTGTATTTTCTGTTAAAACTCATGCACAATCAACACAAGATACCAATGAGAGAAGTTCTGGGTTGAGAAACGTACCAAGTATGAATGTATGCATTAATTTGTGCCTGTACGTCCCTCTGTTCTCTACTAAAATAAATGTACTAGTCATTAAATATACAGACATACCTGTACATGCACAGACTAGTACAATTACACACACACACACACACACACACATATATATATATATATATATATATATATATATATATATATATATATATACTTACATATAAAATGCTTAAACATAAATATTTTAATATCTTTGTGTACATACATGTATAGACAAAGACAGTGATATTATAGTACTAATTTCTTATAAAAAACATACTTATTCTTGTCTAGATTTTATACACACACATATAAGTATGTGTGTTGGTGTGTGTGTTTGTATATATATATATATATATATATATATATATATATATATATATATATATATATATATGTATTGGTCTACTTCAGAAGGACAAAATACCAGCAGACTGACATTTAAAAGACCGAGATGATAATGCTGAAGTTTCACATAGCTGAAACTTCACTTTACTGTCTTTCAGAAGGCTGAATGGAGAAAATGCCGACTGTTGCTTATCCAAGGTGAGCAGAAGATGAAATATGCTCATTTCTGCACTGCAGTGTGACCTCGGAGTTGGTATATTTAATTTGCAAGGGTTTGGGGGCGCAAGAGGGAGGCACAGCCCCCCTGCTAAAATGTAAATATTACAAATAAAACAAGTGTTAGTGTTTACCTAACAAGTAGCGCTGTAACTGCTATGTAGTAGAATCATGGAGATGACAACATATTCTGTTTATATAATGTTTTGTCACTTTAAATATTTGTAGCAAGTAATTAATGTGTTTAGAAACATGGAGGACATGTTGTAGGAAAGTGCAGGTGTGATTGGAAGTAAGGATTATAGTTTAATTTCACGAAAAAGTAACGAAATATAATTTAGATGGTTGTATGTAGTATTTAGAGAGCTGTAGAAATAGAAGGAAATACTACAGTTGCAAATGTTAAGCGGTGTGTGGATGTAATGGAACAGCCATAAATAATGCAGAATTGCTTAAGTTAAGAAATATGTTCTGTGTAATGAGTTGTAATTTAGTAGAGAAACGTGATATACAGCTTGATGTTTATTTTGATTTTGGAAGACTTTTCAGTTTCGGTATTTATAAAGTGGTAGTGTGATTTGTAATATTTTGTTTTCTTGGATGTACATGGTTACCCCGGTGATGGGAAAGATCGCCCATTTGGTTGGTTTATGTTGGTATTCTGGGTATCGAGTTTGTGAATGTCGGTTATTTGATAGACGATGATGTGACTTTGCATGATTGTGAATGTTTGTTTTTTTGTCCCGGTCTTTTAAATGTCGGTCTACTGGTATTTCGTCCTTCTGAAGTAGACCTATATATATATATATATATATATATATATATATATATATATATACATACACACACACATATATGCACACACACACACATATATATATATATATATATATATATATATATATATATATCTACATATGTGTATGTATAGATATGTGAGTGCACTGGAATGATGGTTTTCCTGAATGGAAGCTCAGTGTGTTGAAGTGACTGAAAGCACATTCAGCTGAATGAACATTTCAATTAAAGTCCATTTCATTGACTGTGACATAACTAGACATAGTTCTGTAAAAAAGAAGTCAAATATGAAGAAATATATGAAGAAGCTTTATGTGGTGACTCTGAGGAGGTCCGAGCGACTGAAGAACCAGAGGAGGGAGGAAGGGTATCAAGATTACAACAATTATTACCCCCAGAACAACAACAGGAATTATTGGGGGAGGGGGAAAGCATCATACAGAACATATTAGATGAAGAAACCTCTAAATGTAAAATTATTTGTAATAAACATGGTGATTTTAAAATTTATAATTATAGCAACATGGAAATTTGTGATGAGGCAGCTGATTTATTTGAAAAAGGGCTGTCCTTTGTACCTAACAAAGATACAACCATCGATGATGCTCTAATTAATTTTAAATTGTACACCAGGAAAATTAACCTAGATTTTTATTTTAAAGGGGTGACACAAATACAACAACAAAAATGTTCTGTATGTAATAAGTCTAGTGTTTTCAATCCACCCCTACACCCTTGTGTGATGATGTATGAGAGAATGTGTGAACATGATATAAGAAATATGATAAAAAATAAGAACAAAATGAACAAAGCAAATCAAAACCTATCTCTTGCTGAAAGTACAATTTTGAGAAGTATATGTAATGATGTTAATATTAGGGTAGCCAAGCCTGACAAGGGAGGTGGCCTAGTGGTCAGGAATAAAAGCACATATATAGAGAAAATGTTTAGCATTTTATATTCAGACACTTATAGTGAAATTAGTATCAACGAAAAGAATACAGCCTATAGGTAGGCAGATATAGAGTTGGATGGTCTCTTATTAAATCAAGAAATCACAAAAGATGAATATAATTTTATGTATGTAAAATATCCAAAAATTCCAATGATATTCGGGGTCCCGAAGATGCATAAGAACTTATGGGACCCCCCCATATAGACCAATAGTAGATGCTAGGTCATCCAAGAAGTACACAATAGCAAGATTTGTGGACTGCCAACTAAAAAATGTCCTGGAAGAATGCCCATGGATCCTCAAAGATTCTTGGGATTGTTTAAAGAAAATTACCAGTGACAAGTATTTGGATCAAATTTTATTTGTCACCATAGACATTAAAGATCTATTTTCCACAATCCCACATGAAACAGGAATTGAATCGTTCTATCTATACCTATGTCAATATTCTGACTTAAAACATGATCGTATCCTCGCCATAAGATCATTAATGGAACTGGTGCTGGAAACAAATATCATTACCTTTGAGGAACAATTGTTCAAACAAAACAAGACAGTAGCAATGGGGGCGGCTTGCGCCCCCATTTTTGCAAATATTGTTCTTGCTTATTGGGAGAAAGAGATATTGTTTAAAAGTGTGTTTTCAGAAGGCTGGACCTTCTATGGCCGCTTTCTGGATGACATTATTTTTTTTTGGAAAAATGGTAAACAGGAACTGAATGAATTTTTAGATTTCATTAATTCCAGTACCAATTTCTTGGAATTTACCAGCAATATTTGTGAGGATAAGGTAGACTATCTAGATATCAGCATATCTAAGAAATATGATACCAAGGAATTTATATCAAATATATATAGGAAACCTACATATTCCAATACCCTCCTGCATTTTAAAGCTGTCATCCTATACATCAAAAGAAGCCTCTAGTAAAAGGGCAGGGGGTACGTATTGTGAGAATGGTTTCAGGGGATACTGAATTCCATGAACAACTCAGTGTATTAAAAAATATGTTGGTCAGAAGGGACTACCCGAGCGACTTTGTTGACAATATTTTCACAGAAGTGAAAACAAAGAGAACACAAGGTTTATTCCAGCCCTTATTAGGGAAAAATGTGGTTATTGGCAGGATGAATAGACAGGAAGGGAAGATATTTGGAAAATCTGCCATTTTCAGATTTAATAATCAATTTTTTGATATCAAGAAGATTTTGTGGCAGAACTGGAATATTTTTAGAGCCAATCAAGATTATTTAAAAGTAGTAGGGATGGCACCCAGAATTTTATATAGAAAAGAAGAGAATTTTAAAAATATTCTAGAAAAAAACTGGAAGGGATATGGAAAGGGAAGAGAAGGAATGGTTAAATGTGGGTTTTTGCCTTCAATGTAGGGACATCAGAGAAGGGAAGGAGGTATATATTCCACACTTTGGTAAGTATCACTTACCTAGGAAGTATACATGCAGCAGCAAAGGGGTTGTATATCTGGCAATGTGTTCTTTATGTCCCTGTTTTTATATAGGGAAAACCATCAATGCTTTAAGGACACGCATTTACCAACATAATATGATATACGTAAAAAAAGATATGAAAAACGCCCTGGCTGCACATATTCTTTCACATGAAGGACACAAGTTTAGTTTTACCATCATAGCTCAAGCCATTGTAGGGGAAAGAGGTGGCCCCCTCAATGATTTTTTGGAACACAAGGAATTGAAATGGCAGATGAGAGCTAATGCTTCAGAATATCCAGGGCTGTATAGCACTATATCTATCAGCCCTATATTGAGACTAAAATCTGAATTTTATATGTAATTTATTTGGCCGTCATATAAATCTGTCGATTGATTATATTTACAGTGTTCATGATGTATAATATTTTAATATTATGGTTACTGATGTGGTTTTTACATGAATTGTATTTTAATTTGTACAGGAAGTGAAGTCATGATTGTGGAAGTATAAAAATGGGGTGGGGTTGACTGCAATATTTGTTATCTGATGAAGTTTTCTGACTGGAGACAAAAGCGCTAATAAAGAATTTTATTGGGTGTATTCTCGTGGCTATTTTGTTCTTTATCGTATATATATATATATATATATATATATATATATATATATATATATATATATATCTGTGTGTGTATATATGGGTTCCCTTTAGAAGCTCAAAATCCTGAAATATCAAATTTCAGAATCTCAAGCCCAATAAAGTGGAAACCTAAAAGCACAAAATCAGAAGCACAAAATTCAAAATCTCGCATATTTTGAATTAAATCTTCTGGTGTTCCACTGTAGTTATGGATTCAGGTAAGTATTGATGTTGTAAGAGTTTTGCGTAGGGGCTGTAGTGTGTATTAGTGTGTTTTGTTACTGTGATGTGTGTGCGCGAGGGGAATGTAGCTTATCTGGTGGTGTTTTGTGTGTTTGTGTATGTAGTGCGACCTTGGAGTTAGTATGTGTATATATATATATATATATATATATATATATATATATATATATATATAAGTAGCGGGGGGTGAGGGGCTTGCCCCCCACATGGGGAGTGCAGGGGGGGGCTTGCCCCCCTTGTTTGTGTAGGACAGGGTGTGTGTTTGTGTGTGGGAAGGAAGGTGTGTGTATGTGTATACCAGAAGCGCTAGTTCAAAATTTCCGATATGCGATACTTTGAATTTCGCTCTTTTGGGTTTTCGTGCTTTTAGGGTTTCCACTTTATGGGCTCGAGATTCTGAAATTCAATATTTCTGGATTTCGAGCTTCTAAAGTGAATCTGTATACATATATATATATATATATATATATATATATACACATATATACACACACACCTACACACATATATATATATATATATATATATATATAGAGAGAGAGAGAGAGAGCATACATACACATATGAAATATCAATGTGCACAAGCACTGAAAAACAGATGGTCAATGCCAGCAAAAACATACTTATTAAAAAAAAAAAAAAAAATCAAATGATCAAAGCTACATCCAATCCCAAAATGAAAAACAAAATGTTTCCTTTTGTGATGAGTTAACAAGAACCCTGCCACCAACTTGAGACACACTTAATGGATAGTGGTAGTGTAATGGAAAGGGTTCCTAAGGTAAGATGTGGGGTTGGGGTTAAGGGAAGGGTCAGAGTTAGCACACATTATTAAAGATGGGTACCTGTGCCACCTTATATATGTCGACAAAACTAAACCCTTCCTTTGATCCTAACCCCAATCATATACTTTACCTTAAGAAAAACACTTCTGTAATTCTACTACTACACAAGACATTCAGGCACACTTCACATTCACGAGCATAGCACTAAATCAATCCCCCTTCCTAGACCTTACTCTAACCCTAAACATTTGTATACACTAATTTGATCCAAAGAATCAAAATTATGAACACTAAAATGGGTATTTTATTGTTTAGTTCTCTGGCTCATTGAAATGAGTTGTGATTACTGCCAGTCAAGTTGCAGGTCTGACTAACAGCCTTATTAATGTAAGGACTACCTAAGTGTATTTGTGTGAGTCCGTGTGTGTGTGTTTGTCTTACTGCTGTGTGGACCAGTGGAGTTTAAACCATTATAAAAAGGGGCTTCCAAACATACATCCCCATTTTTACAAAAAAAAGTGGGGAATTGAATGAGACAGACAGCAAATCAAGACTGAAGGATGCACTGAAGCAAGGGGAAGGAGAGGGAGGTAGGGGGGGGGAGACAGAAGGGCATTCATATGAAGGACCTAGAACAATTTTATGCCATTGGGAATTGGTTGACCAATAACTAATGCATGATTGGAAGAGACTAAGAACCAGTAATGTGAGGACTGTAATACAGTGAAACTGTTAGCGGACTAGATCTCAGAAAGACTGATTGTTAATGATAAACTGTACTGCTGAGTATGAGCAGCATACAATGAATTGTGTTTTTTTGTGTTCATTCCCCTTTTTATCTTTATGCTGTTGTACATAAACCCATATTGAAGGAAAGCAAAAGTGGTTGATAAGACTGAATAATATGAGATGAATAGTAAGACACCATGCTGGTGAAGAATTTGTAAAAAAATTCTCATACTGTACTAAAATACAAGCAAACTGCTTCTGAGTTACTATGAATTCAGCAAAAGTAAATTTCAGAGCATGTCCTCTAAAAAGCAGGGGAGGAGGTTACCATCCAAAAGTACCCCTGCTGAATAAGTTCTTAACTGAGAGATAGCTCAGCTGTGCATTTCAGGTAAGTGGTGTAAAATGTGCTTACAAACTGCCAAGCCTGAAGTGTCTCCCCCTCTTCACTCTCTATACAGGCAAGTTTTAATTACAGCCTGTTAAGTTCATCTGAAGAGAGTAATAAAAGATCAAGAATAATGGCACAAAAAGTGTTTGCATGCATCCTTATGCATGCAAACACTTTTTTGCAGCAAAACAAAAGTTTTGCTTTAAAGCATTTCAGAAAAAATAGTTTTTCTGCTTCCAAACACGTAAGTCTAAGAGTGCCCAGACATATTTACAGTATTAATATTAATGGGCAGGAGGCAGAATTTATATACTTTGGATTCCACCTCTACCGCTTTTATAATTGATTCACAATTACTTACATGATAATCCTGTATAATTAACTTATTAAATTAACAATTCAGCTATACCAAAATTGATTCATAATTACTTACATGTGCTAATCCAGCATAATTAGAGCTGGAAACCAAAGTACATAAACTAAGAGCAATAATGCAAATCCAAGCGAGTAAAGTATCAGTTACCAAACTCAAGTTAACAGTCCAAGTGCTCATAAAAGGTAACTGAAATACAAGCAGGCTCCTCAAAATACCATATACGAAGCTGACAAAAATGTAGATATGTGAAGTATCACACTGATCACAATGGAATAAAGACGAACGTTCTTTATTAGGCACAGTTAGCGCTTTCACCTCCTCGGCTTCATCAGACTGTGTTCAAGCCATAAAAAAAGTACAGTTTTGTACCTACCATAAATGTAGATGTTCGAAGATCCACATTGCTGCAGTCCTAACACTTGGGTAGTCCGCTGTCCCTCGGTCGGCCCGAATATCAGAGTATAAGGCTGACGTCGGTCAAGGCGCATTTGACTGACATCAGAACGTCAGGGTACAAATGCGCATGACCGACGCCATATCCTCAGTCTTTTCTTGCCCCAGATGTCAGAAGACCCTAAAAAGAAAGGTCAAAACCCATAGACAACAACTAAACAACCAACCAGCCTAACACCAAAAATATGTACAATATATACAATATATACACTATACCTCAGATGGATAACCCAACCCACACAACCACCTCAAACTACAGAGGGGAAGGAGGGAGGGTAAATTGGACTGCAGCAATGTGGATCTTCGAACATCTACATTTATGGTAGGTACAAAACTGTACTATGTTCTTCATCTCACATTGCTGCAGTCCTAACACTTGGGTAGAATCCCAAAGCAGAGGTAAGGGAGGATGGCTAAACTATAATGAAGCAGGAGCTGCCAAAATGCCCTGCAACACAGCAGTGGCAAAACCAGCCCTGGATTTAGAGTACAGAGGAAGGTGGTAATGCCTAGAGAAGGTATGCACTGAACTCCAAGTGGCTGCCTCCAAAATATCCTTAGTAGCCACCCCCCAAAAAAGCTGTTGAAGTGGCAGTAGCCCTAGTGGAATGAGGCCTAATCCCAGCTGGAATCTGTTTGCCATGATGGGAATAACAGAAAGCAATGCAAAATCCAATCCACTTAGAAATAGTTTGTTTTGACACGGGCTTGCCCTGAGAACACAAAGCAAAAGAAACTAATAACTGCTGAGATTGTCTGAACCCTTTAGTTCTGTCCAAATAATATCGCAACTGCCTGTGTACATCTAAAGTGTGCAAAATCTTTTCCCCTTTAGTTTGGGGATTTGCATAAAAAGTAGGCAAATGAATAGTTTGGTTTAAAGCCACACTAGAAACCACTTTAGGCATAAAGGAAGGATTAGTACGTAAAGATACCCTATCCTTATGGAAAATTAAGAAAGGCTCAACTGCCATAAGGGCCTGCAATTCAGAAACCCTTCTTGCAGAGGTAATGGCCAACAAAAAAGCAGTCTTCCATGACAAATATTTCAACTCAGCAGTAGCTGCAGGCTCGAAAGGTTGTAGAGTGAGTTTCTCCAACACAAAATTGAGATCCCAAGCAGGAGTAGGAGCCCTTCGTGGGGGTCTTATATTCTTTGCCCCTCTAAGAAATTGCTTGAACAAAGGATGAGAAAACAATGGTGGGTCACAGTCGTAGTGAGCTGAAATTGCTGCAGCATGAATCTTAATAGAAGAGAAGGACAAACCTTTGTCCAATAACTCAGTAAGATATTGAAGAGCCACACTTAAATCAGGCTCAGAAACATCCAAATCCTTAGCTGCACTCCAAAATAAAAATCTCTTCCATTTATCTGCGTACACTTTCCTTGTACTAGGCCTTCTAGCTTCCAAAATCACATTCAAAACTTGTTGTGGAAGTTGAGACCCTCTATGGTTTAAAACAGAATATGCCATGCTGTTAGGTGAAGAGAGTGAAGTTTGACATTGAGCAAATGACTGTCCTCCTGGGACAACAGATGTGGAATCAAAGGCAAAGGCCATGGAGGCTTCCATACTAGACTTCTCAGTAATGGGTACCAGTGCTGTCGAGGCCAATCTGGAGCTATCAAAATCATCCTTGGCTTGTCCTGTCTGACCTTCAGAAGTACCTTTGGGAGGAGAGGCAGAGGAGGAAAGGCATACACATGAAGATTTTTCCAACTGAAAGAAAGAGCATCCACTTTCCAAGCTGTGGGATGAAACCGCTTTGTGCAAAACTTTGGCAGCTGGTGGTTTAGTGGAGAAGCGAACAGATCTATGTCTGGAGTTCCCCAGGACACTGTCAATTTCTGAAATACATGAAGATCCAGTTTCCACTCTTGGGGATCCATGATTTGTCTGCTTAACACATCTGCTAAGGAGTTCTGTGCTCCCGGCAGAAACCTTGCCTGAAGACTTAGTTGTAAACTGAGAGCAGTCTCCCACAAAATCATTGCTTGCCTGCATAGAGGATAAGAATGTGTTCCCCCTTGCTTGTTGATGTACCACATGACAGTTGTGTTGTCTGTTAGAATCAACACCTGCCCTGGAAGAAGTAAATCCTTGAAAGCTATTAATGCAAACTGGACTGCTAACATCTCCTTCAAGTTGATATGTAGATGCTGTAGTCTGACAGGCCACTTGTCTTGTATCCACTTTCCATTTAGATGAGCTCCCCAAGCTTTGTCTGAGGCATCTGTCGTTAAAATTTGACTCGCCTCTGGCCGGGTCACAGAGAGTCCCTTGTTTAGGTGACATTCCTGAGCCCACCACAAAAATTCCTTTTGAATGCAAGGTATTATTTGAATGACAGTGTCCAGATGCTGGCAGTGCTGTGTCCATACATTTGAGATACCATTGCAACTTCCTCATATGCAGTTTGGCATTGGGAAGCACCAGAATACAAGATGCCATGAACCCTAAGGCTTGAAGGACTGTCCTTGCAGTCAGCCCGGACTGAAGAGATAGATGATGGAAGTAAAGGGAAAGATTCTTTTGTTTGTCCGGGGTTAGAAAGGCCATCTGGGATGCTGTATTCAGTCTTACACCCAGAAAGCACATGTCTTGAGAGGGTACTAGACTGGACTTTATTTCGTTCACAGAATACCCCAGGCATCTTAGCACTGCTATCACATATTCCAAATGACGAAGAAGCTCGTCCCTTCCTTGAGCCAGAATCAGGCAATCGTCCAAATAAGGATAGATTTGTATTCCTTTTAGCCTGAAGAAAGCTATCACTGGAGCCAGAACTTTTGTAAATACTCTGGGTGCAGTAGATAAGCCAAAGGGCAATGCAGAGAACTGATAGTGAGAAGTCCCAGTCCGAAAACGCAGATACTTCCTGCAACTTAGCCTGATAGGAACATGAAGGTAAGCCTCCTTGAGATCCAAAGTTACCATCCAGTGATCCTTGCCCAGTAGAGGTAAAAGTTGTTGTAACGTCAACATTTTGAACTTGGGAATGTCCAGATAAGTGTTGAGGATAGATAAATCCAAAATTGGTCTCCACGTGTTCCCCTTTTTTGGCACAAGGAACAGGCGAGAATAAAATCCTAGGCCCCTTTCTGGCATAGGAACCGGCTGTATGGCCCCTATTTGGAGTAACAGAGAAATTTGCTTGTGAGCCTCTATTCTTTGTTGAGGAGGAATGTCTGGCATGCCTTTGAAAGGAGGCAAGGTATGGAAATAAAACCTGTAACCGTGATGTATGATATCCAGTACCCATCTGTCTTGGGTAATCAAACTCCAATTTTCTTTGAAAAGTGCCAACCTTCCTCCCAAAGGTGCTGCCAGGCGAGAAGGTTCTGGCAGCTGAAAAGGTAGGTCATTGGGTCTGTTTACGAAAGGACTGACCCCTGCCCTCACCAAGACTGTGCAGGAGAACTCCTGTCCTAGGCCTGAAAGAGCCCTGACCTCTGCCCCTGCCACGCCTAGATCTACCTCTAGACTGGGAATCATAAGAAGGATACGCCCACCCTTTAGTAGGCCAATTTCTACTAAACTTTGGAGGCTGAACCTGCAAAAATCTTTAACAGTCTGCATAGACTTAGCCTTGTCTTCCATTTTCTTTAAAACTGCCTCAACAGGAGAACCAAACAAGACATCAGATTGCAAAGGGGCATCCAAAATCCTAGTTTTAACATGGTCAGATAAATTTTGATCCCTCAACCAGGCATGCCTGCGAAGAACTGACCCAGTGGCAGCCACCCTAGACGAGGCCTGTACAGCATCAAAACCACATTGCAAAGAATGCTTACCCACCTGTTCAGAAACATGCACTAAATCTTGTAACTCTTTACAATCAATACCTTCCGCCAGAGCATCAACCTTAGATTTCAACTGTGAAAGGAGATAATTTTGATATTTCAACATGTGAAACTGGCAATTCAAAGCTCTCATGGCTAGAGTGGAAGAAGTATAAACTTTCTTTCCCCATCTATCCAAGGCCCTGGTCTCTTTATCTGCAGGAACCGGATTCTTGACAACAGAAGCCTTAACACCCTTAGGCCCCTGGCTAACAGTTTCTGGGTCTGCCCTAGGACTTTTAAAAAGATACTTATGAGCTTCAGGCACCCTGTAATACCTATCTGGTTTAACAGGAGCAGGAGGCAAAGAATCAGGATTAAGAGAAGCCTCTGCAAACACATCTTCCACCACATTCAGAACAGGAGGTATAGCTAAAGGCCTATGCTGGGGTAAAAACAAAAATTCCCTAAGCCTTTTCCTGGAATCAGAGAAATCCTGACCTTCCCATTTAAAATGCTCTCTCATGGAGTGAAGGGTCTCTGAAAAAGAAAAATCCTCAGGAGGAGAAGCAGAAGGAGTAGAATCATCCACATCAGAGTCAGAATAATGAGAATACTCCTGCAAGTCTTCAGTCAAGACTCAGACACATCCGAAGCCTGCTCATAATCCCCAACACAGGTTCCATCCTAGGCCTCTTATCAGGAGGGGCATAGAGCCTCTAATTAAAGTAATTAAATCTTCTGCCATTTTAAGCATGTGCTTCTTGGGCACAGAACCTGAAGAACTAGGAGTGACACCCACAGAAGCAAAACTAGACCTGCCTCTAGGAGAAGCCTTGGAAGCAGAAAGAGAGGGCCTAGACACCTTAGGAAGGGAGGGAGTACAGTTATCTGAGAAGCCCCTACAGCCTGACCTGCCTCCTGGGAGGCCACATCCTGTAAAACAAAGTTTCTCCCTGGGACTCCAGAGAGGCCTCCGTCGGAACCCCCGGTTCCACTGACGCCTCTAAAGAACCGGCGTCCGGTTCGGATGACTCCTCTAACCTAGGTTTAACTGCCTTGTCCTTGCGCTTCTTTGAGGAAGCTGGCGTCGGAGCATCCGACGGCATATTGTAATTGCACCGCTTCCCAAAGACCAACCTGGCACAATCCAACCTTCGCTTTATAGTGCATTTATTGAACCTAGCACAAAAGCGACACCCAACAACGTCGTGCTCAGGTCCCAAACAAGGTATACACAAATTATGGTAATCCCTATTTCCCACAAGAAATACAGTTATTCACTTTTTCTGACATCCGGTAAACCACTGAGGCAAGAAAAAACCAAAATATTCCCCAACGGGGTACTTAACCAACTCTGACTTCGGTCTGAAACTCCGAATTCGAAAAATTTCAGAACGCCGAACGGCACTTGCAACACTGCTTCTGCATCGGACCATGCGGCAAAAAAGACTGAGGATATGACGTCGGTCATGCGCATTTGTACCCTGACGTTCTGATGTCAGTCAAATGCGCCTTGACCGACGTCAGCCTTATACTCTGATATTCGGGCCGACCGAGGGACAGCGGACTACCCAAGTGTTAGGACTGCAGCAATGTGAGATGAAGAACATCAGTCATTTATATACAGCTTCCAATTAAAATCACAATTACTTAATTAAAGTACATAAACACTTCCTGCCTGCCCATTAATATTAATGCTATAAATGCATCTAGGTCAGTTTAGACTTCTTTATTCAGAAGTCATTTTTAAAACTACTATTTTTTCTGAAAATGGTTGAAACAACCTTTTGTTTTTATATAAAAAGTGCTTGCATGCATAATAATGCATGTGAGCAAATTATTGTGCAGAAAAAAGTTATGTATTCACTATAATGTTCCATCTGTGTTGTCCATTTTCATTTAGCCTCGATATATAAGGCTCGGTTCCGAGCCTCAGAATAGACTCGGCTGTTACTACAGCTCATGACAGCCAAAAACTCTCGAGCTTAACCCTTACCCACAATGCTCCTCTCCTTTTTACCTCAGATTGAGTTTGTGAAGACAGGCAGCATGAAAAAAAACCCAAAACCTTCACAGAGACCATATCTGGAACCAAATAAGAATAACAATAAGATTATATATATATATATATATTATCCATTCCACCAAAAACGCCAAGGGTAGGGGGAAGGAGGGAGGGGAGTTGAGGATAAATAAGAATGGACAACAAAGATGGAACGTTATGGTGAGTACATAACTTCTTTACCTGATGTTGTCAGCTTTCATTTTATCCTTGACAAATGGGACAGAGTCTCCAGCTACCTTAGACCTTGGGAGGACTCAAGGAAGGATATTCCTGAGCACCACTGAACCAAACAACGCTCTTCCAATAGAGACCAGATCCAATTTGTAATGGGTAATAAAGGTATGAGGAAAAGCCCAAGTCGCTGCTGCACAAATATCATCCATAGAACCTCCAGAATGAAAAACTGCTGAAGTAGCTACAGCTCTTGTAGAATGTGCCTTTAAAGACCTAGGCAATTTAATTTTCTTTTTATGGATATGGATAAAGAAATACATTCTTTGAGCCATCTGGCTGGCATCACTTTGCTCAGTGGTTGGCCAAGTCTTGTAGATGGAAATGACACAAACAGTGTAGACAGAAATATAACTGTCTATGAACATCTAATAAATGTAAACAGTATTTACCTTTGTTAGCAAAATTGGGGAAAAATACTGGTAAATTAATAGTCTGATTGATACTGGTCTCTGACACCACCTTAGGCAAAAAGGAAGGATTGGTTCTCAGTGAAACTCTGTCTTTACGGAAAATCAAGTAAGGAGGCCTACATGATGACGCTTTTATTTCTGAAATCCTTCTGGCAGAAGTTATTGCCACAAAGAATATAGTTTTACTGGATAAAAACTTTAGATCACATTCAGCTGATGGTTCAAAGGGAGGTTGGACAATGGTTTGTAACACTAAGTTTAGATCCCAAGGCTGGGTATGATCTTTGTAAGGGGGTTTTAGCAACAGCGTTCCTTTTAAGAAGACTTTGCAAAGCTTATGAGAAGCCAAGGAGGATTCTTCAAAACTATTATGCAAATTAGAAATAGCTGTAATTGAATTTTTATGGTAGGTGGGGAAGGACCTGCCTTGAAAAGTGAAGCTAAAAATTCTAGGAATTTATCAATGGGCACCAAAAAGTGATCAATATTGTTATCATGAGCCCAAAAAGAAAACCTCTTCCATTTACTAGCATAGAGCTTACGGGTAGTTGGCTTATAAGAGGCTAAGAGAATATGATGTACTTGGGAGAAATGTGAGGGAAGCCTAGCTACATAGAAATGGAGAAACCATGCTGTCAGCTTGAGGTTCACAATGTTCGGATGGATTAATCCCTCTGGATGGGATAGAAGGTCTGGAGTCGGGTCCAGAATCCAATTCTGTTAAATCAGATGAGGCCAAAGAAAGGGGAACCATAGCTGTCTAGGCAATAGGTGCAATGAGGATTATTTTGCTCTTCAGCCTGATTGCTTTCTGTATGAATATTGGAATTAGAAGAATTGGGGGAAAGGCATACAGCAGACAAGAGGGCCAGATTTGAGGTAAGTTTGGCCTCCCAGGCCAAGGACAACCACAAAGCATTCTTTAGCTACGTCCGCAACCTCAAAGGCAATACACAATTGTGTACAAAGCTCACTGTAAATGGAGCCACGTATACTGAGCCAGAACACATAGCAAACCTCCTGGCTGATAAATTCAGCTCCAACTTTACCCCTCTCTCTGTCTCAACCTTCCCTCAGGAAATATCATCAAATATAACTCCCCCTACTATCACCAGTGAACAGGTCCTTAATGCTCTCTCTCTAAGACCAAGAACACTGCATCAATGTGCCCAGACAATATCCCAGGATGCCTTCTAAATAGCATGAAACATGACCTATCAGGGCTTCTGGAATTACTACTTAACTGTAGCCTCCAAACAGGTTTCATGCCTCATGAATGGAGAAAGGCAACAGTCATCCATCTGCACAAAGGTGGGACATCTACAGACCCTGGAAACTATAGACCCACATGTCTTGCTAGTCTTATATGTAAAGCCATGGAAAGAATTATCATGGAGATGATCATAGAGATATAGTAAACCTCCAGACACTGGACCCAACCCAGTTTGGTTTCGTCAAGGACAGATCATGCCTACTCAAGCTGGTGGACTTCTTTGAGAAGGTCACCAAAGCAATGGATAAGGGCAAAACTGTTCATACTGCCTACCTTGACCTAGCCAAGGCATTTGACACAATACTCCACTCGGGCACTGTTGACAAACTCAGGAGGCTAGGTACAAATCCAGTATGTCACCCAGTGGATAGCCAACTGGCTCACAGACAGGACCCAGGAAGTTAGAACTGGGAAGTCCACTTCTACAAAGAGGTCAGTCACAAGTGGAGTTCCTCAGGGATCAGTCCTTGGACCGCTCCTTTTTGGCATTTACTTCTCAGACGTCAAGGCCAATGTCAGTGTTCTCTGGCTAACTAAATTTGCAGATGATTACAAATTAGGAGCTGTCATTGAATCTCATACTGACACAAATGTTCTCCACGATGGGCTGACACAGACAAACAACTGGTGTCAGAGCCACGGACTAAAATTAAATGCCAAGAAATGCATAATAGTATCCTTTGGGAAGTCATTCATCCCTGGTAGCTATCATATTGACAACACACCCCTTAGAGTTGACTCAGTAGTCAAGGGCTTAGGGACACACATAGATAGTAATCTAGCCTTTGACTATCATGTGTCTACAGTGGTGAGGAAATCATTCTATATTGCACAATGTATAAACAAAGGTATGGCATCTAAGTCTAAAGAAGTCACTGTTCCACTGTATTCGGCATTCATCAGACCTATCATTGAGTACAATGTCCCCTCTGGTATGTATAAAAACCAGGCATATCCAACAATCGGAACGTCCACAGCGGTTCCTCACTAAAAGAATGCAGGGTGTAAGTAAAATGTCCTAAGCAGACCGCCTCAAGGTCCTAGCACTGTATTCCATCTCCTACAGGCTTTTGAGGGGAGATCTATGCCTGGCCTATAGGGGAATGTCAGACTCCAATCTGATGAACCTCCTGCATATCCACAAAATAAACAGCACCAGAATTACCCATTCTAAAGACTTAGACCTTACCTGTAATATAAACAGGTCCTGCTGGAGAGAGAGGTATGTATCCCACAGACCACCGCTTCTATTGAACAGGCTCCCCATCCACGTGAAGCAGAGTTCCTCCCTAACCCAAATCATGTGCAACTTGGAAAACTGGATGGGAAAATGGAAATTCATCCTTGGATTGGCACCTATGTCTCTAATGGAAACAGATAACTTGTAAATGGCTCATCTCTCAAACTCATCAAGGGTATTAGAAATTGTCAAAGATTTGGGATGCATGGCTAGGCTTAAAAAGGCCCTTGTGGTCATTAGCCTAGTAAACACCTATGAGCCTACAAATGTGAAGAAGAGCATCTCTCGGTGACTCCCTCGGAAGGGAGAATCAGGGAAAGTAGTAGTTGTTGCCCTTGTTGTTTAGGGGAGAAGCAAATAGGTCCCAGCAAGGCTGGCCCCATTGATGGGAAATCTTTTCCATTATCTTTGGATTGAGAGACCACTCATGAGGCAGGAGAATAAGCCTGCTTAGTTTGTCTGCTATCATACTGGAACTCCCCGAAATATTCCATTGCTATCAGAAAGTGGTTGGAAGAGATCACCCACTGCCACACTCTGAGGGCTTCTCGACAAAGAGGATAGGATCTTGTTCCTCCCTGTTTGTTGCTGTACCAAAACACTGACATATTGTCTGTTTGAATCCCAATTGTTCCCAAATGAAGAGCAGTCTAAAAGGCTTGCAATGCTAAAAGCACTGCCCTTAGCTCCAGTACATTGATATGCAAATTGGCCTCTGCATGGGACCAAGTGCCCTGGACATTCTTGCCCAGATAATGCCCACCCACCCCATCCAGGAGGAGTCCATGGTCATTATGGCTAGGGGTTGTGATGGGATAAAGGAGTGGCCTAGAAGAATGTCTTTGGAATGCATCCACCAAGCTAAATCTTTTCTGCAACAATTGGTGATCTAAATTAGGTCCGTTGTGGGTTGGTGTAACACTGACCATTGAGATGCTAGCAACCCCTGAAGTATCCTAATGTGATATCTTTGCCAAGGGAACTAGAGTTATAGCTGCAGCCATGGTGCCCAGTACTTGAAGGACTAGATGAGCAGTTACTTTTTTGTTAACTACTTTCTGTACCTGAACTCTGATTTTCTGAAATCTTACAGGAGGAAGAGAAGCTATGGAAGTTTGAGCATTTAGCAGGGCTCCTATGAACTCTAGGTTCCGTGTTGGGGTCAATTTTGATTACATAAATGTGAAGTATGTGGTCTATTGCTTCTACCAATTGATGTCTAGTCAGAGCGGTAATGGGCCAGTCATCTAGATAGGGAAACACTCGGAATACCTGCAGTCTCAAGTGAGCTGCTACTACTGTCATGCATTTGGTGAACACCCTGGGGGCTGTCTTGAGACTAAAGGGCAGAACTCTAAACTGATAGTGACTGGCTCCCAGCCGGAAGTGGAGGAAACTTCTGGATCATTTGTTCATTTTTATATTATTTATTTATTTATTTATTTCCAGTTTGATTACCGGGGAAATCCACTGAGTCAGAGTGACCCGTAGATTACCATATGGTAATCCGCATCCTGAAGATCTACTGAGCACATCCAATAGTCTTTTTCCAAAAATGGAAGAATGGACTGTACTGTGACTATCCAGAATTTGGTCTGATGAACTGATTTCTTCAGTACACTTAGATCCAAAATTGGCCTCCAGCCCCCTGTCTTTCTTGACAGTGAAAAGAATCTTGAGTGAATTCCAGACTCTATCTCGTCTGATGGGACTTCTTGGATGACTCTTTTTTTCTAGCAGTTTTTTGATTTCTAGGACTGTTTGTTCCCTCTGACTGGGTGGAATGTCAGGGATTTCCTTGCATACAGGAGGAGGAAAGGAAAAGGGGATTATATAACCTCTGTATATAATCCTCAGCACCCAAGCATCTGATGTTATTTGTGGCCAGGCATTTCAGTGCAGGGATAAGCATCCCAGACTGCCTTCAGAGGAAGACAGTCGGGCCTCCTTTCAGGAGTGTTGGTAGGATTTATCACAGAAAGAATCCCTGAAACCTTGATTTTGCAGGTCACCTCTGTCATGCAGGTGGCTTCTTCCATTAAAGTTCCCCCCTCTGCCCCTGGGGGAACTCCCTCCACGTGTGTCCTGCAAAGGAACATGGGACTTCTTGAACCACATTTTTTCACTGCTTCTCTAATTTCTAGTGAATAATCGAGGAGTGGAAAAATGTACACCCACAGCAGAAAGGGTCTTTCCATCTTTCTCACACATGGATAATCTTTCTTTAACTTTTGCGCCAAACAGGGATGATCCATCAAATGGTGCAGTGATGAATGAAGACTTAAATGGCTCCACAAAGTCACATAGACACATCCAGGTCTGTCTCCTAATGGCAATGCCTGAACCCACTGCTCTGGTGGTCCC